>NW_027362771.1:419343008-419515508 GCF_046119375.1 Phyllobates terribilis
TACAAATGTAGCAATCCATAACGTATTTCATGGCTATGTTAAACCTTAAAAAGTGTCAAGTGTTAAGATTATGAGGAGGATTTGGTGAGCTTCTAATCCAAAAAACTCAGTTTAAGTTAGCGTGTGTTCACACTGATTTTTGTGGGGCAGAAACTCTCCGAAGTCTTCTCAGATAGTCAAAATGTGGTTCAATGATGTATTAATGTACGGATGATGGTTCTGGTGATGTATTCATGTAACTACCCCTTTAAAAATTGTTTGCGGCCCTTGGGATTAGTTCAGTATGCCAATGTGGCCCTTGGACCAAAAAAATGTTGTGCACTCCTAATCTATGGTAATTCAAATGTTTCTTGTAGAGGTGGGTGACGTCTCGGTGTTTAGGCATAGTACTGACCCTAGAAAGAGGCAGTATTCCAACTATATGACATAGGCCTAAGTACAACAGGAAAGAACAATGTGTGTCTCTGATCTGGACAGATGGAGCTAGAGTAAGGCTATGTTTACACATTTCATTCTTGCTGTTTTTTATGCAAATTAAAAGCTGATATTTACATTACCAGCAAAAGCTTTGAGATTTCCAAAATCTCATGTACATGTAATGGTGCCCAGATTAGTAGCAGCAGGCAGTGGCATGTGTTTGACACCCCGGCACGTTACAGACAATTGTGGGTCCTGGCTGGGTGTTAGTGTTGTGAGGGCCTTGTGCCCGTGCAGGCCGCCGAAAGCCAATGGTATTAGCTGGCCAGGACCATGAGTTCCACAGATTAGTAAAGGAGACTTCTGTTCAAACATGGAAACTTTACTGAACTTGATGAGGGTTATGTACAAGGGATAGAAGGTACGCAGTCTTAAGCACGTTTCATTCACAGCAAGAAGCCTTTGCACAGACATCGTTTCCTTCCAATGTAGTCTACTCTAAGGCCGGTATAGCACACTGTTTCACCCTACTTCGTTACAGCTTAGCTTGTCGCCACAGTACAGTTCAGTGAGTTTCTTTACACCTGTTCAGCGGCTCCGCATCCTATCACAATGGACGCCATGGACCTACCACTCGGGACCCTCACTAGTCCCACAGTCTCAGTCCTCTTTAGGTCCATACCTTCGGCGTTTATCAAGCTCAGGGTTTCTCGTGTCACGTTGTTCTATCCAAGGACCACTTTAAGGTGGAAGGCCACTCTGTCTCTTCTGTCACTTCCCAGACAGGCTACCTCATTGTCCTTTCGTCTCCTTTGCTGCAGTTCACCCAAACGGCAGGACTGCACTCTCGTCACTTCTTCAGACTCAAACTCCTTTCTGACTAACTTCCGGAAGCAAGTCCCATGTCCTAGCACTAAGCACTCCCCCTGTGGGCTGGTCCTAACATTAACTCTCTTCCTGACCCTGCAGTCTGTTAGAAAACGTACCCTTTTATCTACATTCTATGCAAACACTACCTTATGTCCTAGCCTATGTTTTCATACATCACATCATTATACATTATAAGACTTTACATTATCACATTACATAGGCAAATGTAGCACCCCGAGGGCTCGGCTGCTACAGGGGTATTGCACCTCAAACCAGAGGTGTGGTATTCCACTCCCGGGTAAGGATGGAGTGTGGACCAGGACTCAGTAAGCTGCATGCACCACACACACCCCATTTCCGAGGGACAGCTCAACGGTGCTCCCACTAGACAGAAGTGCAGGCACGACAGCATCTGTTCCTGGCTGGAGTGGGGAGGGGGAGGAAAACCCAGTGGTATAGGAGCAGATAGGGGTGGGTCTCTGGGCATAGGTAGGAGCCCATTGGTTGCTAGTCACCTGGGCTCAGGTGTTAGAAGGAGGTATATAAGGTGGGCACCATCTTAGGACAGTAGTCAGTGCAGTGCAGAGAAGAAGTCAAGAGTGAGAGGAGAAGACAGGAAGCAGAGCCCCTGCATGGGCTCTGCTCCGCAGGCAGGCCTTGTCAGGAGGCCGGAGCCTGAGAGAGAGAGAAAGGAGAATGAACAGAAAGGACAGTAAGAAAGGAAGCAAGGAACTGGAACACAGAGAAAGGCCCAGAGACACGAGTGAAGAAGGAACCCTAAGAACCCACGAGATAACGGGTGAAGGGTTGGCAGAGCAGGGTACCGGAACCCATAATGGTGGAGGCGACTAATCCTCAGCCAAAACCGGAGGTTGTGACCACATCTTGGTGCGACCCCTCACTACATCCACCAGGAAAGCATACCACATAGGGTCAGGGAAACCGGAGAGAGGTTTCGCCAACAGAAGGCCCGAGGAAGCTGGACAAAGGTGGGTCACTGGTGGGGACGGCCAGAGAAAGGAAAGGAAGGGAGTCCTGTGCCACGCTCTGGAATTGCCTGGGAGTTGGTCGAGCCCCTTGCCTGGTGGACGCAGCACGGCTTGGGCAGTCACCGCCGGTACCGAGGTGACTAGGACCAGTAAAGAACTGTGAGTAAAGCATTGGAAACTGCAACCACACGTCTCTGTGTTTCATCGCCGTACCAGCACCATTAGTACTGGGACGCTCACACCATCACTACCATCATCTACTCTAGCTGCCCTGAGGCAATACTTCTCCGGTGGGGAGTTATCCCATTCTTGGCTGCGCATATAACATCAGCCTCAGCGGTCTGCAGCGCAGCGGCGGTCCCCACTGACCGCAATCCACGGGTGGCATAGTTGGACACTTATTACAACACAAATAGACTGCCACTGGTTTGACCGCCCTGGGCACGGACCGGGTCACCGCCACGGAGAACTACAACCCCCAGCGATCCGGCTCCGGGTATCCCCCTGCACAACACAAGCCCAGGGGGCGCGTCACAAACATCTTACACATCACATGACAAGATGTACACAAGGCACAGGACATTATTCAAATTACACATCACATTATACACAGCACTGATGTCTTTAAGGGGGAGCAGGGCAATATGTACATCACCCTACACACACACATTGTTTTTTTTACTGACTGAATTGGAAAACTGCTGCTTTTTTAAAAACTGCAACACGTCACTTCTTACAGCATTTTTGCAGCGTTTTTCACCCATAGAAATCAATGAGTAATTGTAAAAATGCAGCAAAAAACGTTGCAATCAGTTTTTGATGCACTTTTAGTGAAAAGAAGCATGTACAGCAGGATGTGAAAGCCATTTACTTTTGTGATTTTATCAAGTTTAAACCAAAATGTATTGGTCTCCTCACTGGAGCATGGCAGTTAGGATTAATACAGTTTAATTAAATCAGTGATGTGTTAAAGTAAACAATTGCCTGAGCAATTTATTGGCTGATCAAAAGCTAAACATTGCCTGACCAATGTGTGAAATTGAACAATACCTGACCAACTCAATGGGCTACTAATGTGTAAAAGTAAACAGTGTCTGCCCTACAAAATGCCATGCAATGTCTTAGATAAACTATTCCAGACCAATTCAACTCCCCCTGCTGTTGTTACATTTGTAGTTATGTATTTTTTCACAAACTTATGCATTTTTTCATGACCTCATGAACTTTTTTGTTCAGAATAGTCACTATTTTTTCAGACATAAAAATCTTTTTCCACTTAATAATTTGATTAATGTGCCCTTTTTTTTGCAAAAACCTTTTATGGGTTCATATATGTCTTGCATTGGTGACCTAACATCTTGCATTGTTAATGCTTAAATGGTTGAAGAAAATCTGAACTTTGGGATCTTGAAAAATGTAGCAAAAATACCACACAACAGCCTTGTACCGAAGCTCCAGAAGCAGGAACTAGGAGACGCTATATGTACATGGGTAAAAAACTGGCTAAGAGACCGGAAACAAAGAAACGACTTGTAAAAGGTACGTTCTCTAAACTGGTTAAAGCCAGCAGTGGGGACCACAAGGATCTATCTTAGGACCAATTCTTTTTAATCTCTTTATTAATGACCTTCTGGATGGGATTGAGAGTAAAGTGTCAGACATTGCTGATTACACAAAACTATGTAGGATAATAAAAACAGTATATTATATGAACAGCTATTAAGTCTCCTTTCAGTCTTTTCTTTTGCAAGCTAAACATTCCCAGATCCTTTAACCGCTCCTTGTAGGACATTGTTTGTAGACCGATCACCATTCTGGTCGCTCTTCTCTGAACTTACTCCAGATTTTCGAAATGAGATTTCCTCTAAGTTGTCTTTTTTTTCTAAGCTAAACAAACCCAACATTTCAAACCTTTCTTTACAGGTGAGACCTTCCATCTCATGTAATAATCTAGTTGCCCACCTTTAAACTGACTCTAACTTACCAATATCCAATGAATCCCATATTCTAGATGATTTATAGAGGTGTAATACTATATTAGGATTATATAAACAATCTGGATAAGATGTCTGCATGGTCAAACACATGGGAGATGAGGTTAACTTGGATAAATGTAGAGTAATGCACCTAGACTGGAGTAATCGTATTGCTGATCTTTCATTGATTAGAAATATACTTGGGATTACAGAACAGGAGAAGGACTTGGGTATTCTGGTTACAAGTAGGCTGAGCAACAGTACTCAATGTCGAGCAGAAGCTGCAAAAGAAAATAAGATTTTAGGATGCAGAAAAAGATAAAATCCTGTGATCCCAACTCTACAACAAGAGGTAGTAATGGAATATACTACAACAGCTTTTAAAAAAGAACTGGATGTTTTTCTCAGTACAAATAGCATTGTGGATTATACATAATCTAGCGATATTGAACGTAGAACTGGTGGAGAAAAGTTGTACTTGATGGACTTGTGTCTTTTTTCAACCTACAGTGGTGGCCAAAAGTATTGGCACCCCTGCAATTCTGTCAGCTAATACTCAGTTTCTTCCTGAAAATGATTGCAATCACAAATTCTTTGGTATTATTATCTTCATTTAATTTGCTTGCAAGGAAAAAACACAAAAGAGAATGAAGCAAAAATCAAATCATTGATCATTTCACACAAAACTCCAAAAATGGGCCAGACAAAAGTATTGGCACCCTCAGCCTAATACTTTGTTGCACAACCTTTAGCCAAAATAACTGCGAACAACCGCTTCCGGTAACCATCAATGAGTTTCTTACAATGCTCTGCTGGAATTGTAGACCATTCTTCTTTGGCAAAGTGCTCCAGGCCCCTGATATTTGAAAGGTGCCTTCTCCAAACTGCCATTTTGAGATCTCTCCACAGGTGTTCTATGGGATTCAGGTCTGGACTCATTGCTGGCCACCTTAGAAGTCTCCAGTGCTTTCTCTCAAACCATTATATAGTGCTTTTGGAAGTGTGTTTTGGGTCATTGTCCTGCTGGAAGACCCATGACCTCTGAGGGAGACCCAGCTTTCTCACACTGGGCCCTACATTATGCTGCAAAATTTGTTGGTAGTCTTCAGACTTCATAATGCCATGCACACGGTCAAGTAGTCCAGTGCCAGAGGCAGCAAAGCAACCCCAAAACATCAGGGAACCTCCGCCATGTTTGACTGTAGGGACCATGTTCTTTTCTTTGAATGCCTCTTTTTTTTTCCTGTACACTCTATGTTGATGCTTTTTCCCAAAAAGCTCTACTTTTGTCTCATCTGACCAGAGAACATTCTTCCAAAACATTTTAGGCTTTCTCAGGTAAGTTTTGGCAAACTCCAGCCTGTCTTTTTTATGTCTCGGGGTAAGAAGTGGGGTCTTCCCGGGTATCCTACCATACAGTCGCTTTTCATTCTGACACCGACGGATAGTACGGGTTGACACTGTTGTACCCTCGGACTGCAGGGCAGCTTGAACTTGTTTGGATGTTAGTCGAGGTTCTTTATCTACCATCCACACAATCTTGCGTTGAAATCTCTCGTCAATTTTTCTTTTCCGTCCACATCTAGGGAGGTTAGCCACAGTGCCATGGGCTTTAAACTTCTTGATGACACTGCGCACGTAAGACACAGGAACATTCAGGTCTTTGGAGATGGACTTGTAGCCTTGAGATTGCTCATGCTTCCTCACAATTTGGTTTCTCAAGTCCTCAGACAGTTCTTTGGTCTTCTTTCTTTTCTCCATGCTCAATGTGGTACACACAAGGACACAGGACAGAGGTTGAGTCAACTTTAATCCATGTTAACTGGCTGCAAGTGTGATTTAGTTATTGCCAACACCTGTTAGGTGCCACAGGTAAGTTACAGGTGCTGTTAATTACACGAATTAGAGAAGCATCACATGATTTTTCAAACAGTGCCAATACTTTTGTCCATCCCCTTTTTTAGGTTTGGTGTGGAATTATATCCAATTTGGCTTTAGGACAATTCTTTTTGTGTTTTTTCATTGAAGACAAATTAAATGAAGATAATAATACCAAAGAATTTGTGATTGCAATCATTTTCAGGAAGAAACTGAGTATTATTTGACAGAATTGCAGGGGTGCCAATACTTTTGGCCACCACTGTATATAACTTTGTAAAAGATATCGGTGCAGCGGCGGAGTGGGAGGGTGAGGAATACTCAGTTTGTTTGTTTTATAACTATCTCATCATTTGCTACGACTAAGAGCACACTACGTGCTCAAAATGAGTCTGAATTGTTTCATTGTTCTATGTGCTGGATTTTTTTATATTTTTCTACTAAAATTAAGAAGTGTTTTTACTTTTTCAAATTCTACATGAGTGCTGGAATTGCTCCATTTGTTTTCTCATCATATGGTATAAAGTTTTCTCACAGCGGACAACTTCTTTAATCTGTGGAACCTTAAAAAAAATGAAGCTTTAGACTCTCCCACTTATTAAGCTATGCCAGTGATGGTTGAAGCATATTTATACTTATTATTGATCTGCAGTCAGTAAAACATCACAGACTTGAAGTTGATTTTGATGGTTAAAGTCTCTAGCGAAGTAATCTGTCTGTTCCTCATGCTGCACACTTAATAGCCTGCGGCCTGTCCTGCTATCTTAAACTTGTCAACTTGACTGGTTATATATTTTATGATCTTTGCAATTCCTGTTTCATGTTCGGTCATGAAATATATTTAATCAACTTAGGTTACCTTCCCATCAGTATTTTCATTAAGATAAATGTGATGTTATCAGGGTTTCCTGGTAGACAGGTAATAGGTATTTTCTATATCAGGAGTTCTCTATTTCACCTATCACACAATGGACATTTAATTGCACATCTCTTCCCCCAGCCTTGATTTCCTTACGTATTCCCAGATACAATATTTGTATGTGAATGTCAGAGGTGATGGAGACTCCCTGATGATGTAAATCACAGAGTGGATCTAAAATGCACATATTGCCTAATTTTGTAAATTGTTGAAGTGAATCTCTGCATTAGAGTAGCCTGAAGGGGAGAGGAATAGAAAGTCAACTAAGATACCTTGGCGTCTTCAAATGTTTTTATTTCATGAGTAGGACATGTATCAGGCCAGTGTGAAATATTTCAGCAACAGTAGAAGAAGCAAAACAGATTTCAGTGTAAACTAGTTTGTTTCCGTTATTGTCAAGTTGTGCAATAATAATTTAACAATGTAACAAATTTCATAGAACTAAAGTGGAGGAACAAACATGTATATTATTGTATATGTCTTAGACCGGGGACAGACGAGTGTATGAAAAATCATCACCCTGAAAACTCTGACCATTTTCATCCCTGTTCCATTCATGTAATTTTTACATCCATGTGACGTCCATGTATGATCAATTTTCATACATCTAGATTAAAAGATGTATATGATCAAATACAGTTTCCAAAGTAACGGATGTTCTGTGTGGGATACGATTTTTTTTTACGCACCCATGGTCCTGAATGGGCAGGTTTCAAGAGAATAGCGCATGCTGTGATTTTTTTTTCTCATGGACAGACAGACCGAAACAAAAATCGTTCACCTGAACAGCCCTATTGAATAATGGGTCACTGTGCTGTCTGTGTGCTGTGCGATCACAAGACTGGACAACACTCGTCCGATCTATACGCTTGTCTGCACAAGCCCTTAGGCTATATTCACACATCCGTGTAACATGTCTGAGTGCTGTACTTTTTTTTCTCAGACTTCACTCGGACTAATAGAACTGAATCAATGTATTCACACATTTGATAAAATCACTAATCCAAGAGTGAGATCCCTGTGACAGAGCAGATCCTATTCTGATCTAATTTGTGGATTCAGGCCTATGGGGGACTGAATGACATAGATGCAAATCGGAAGGCAATTTGCTTTCATTTTGCATCTCTATCTCCCGGATCTGTTGCTTATTAAATTTGAACAATAACATGTGACCTTCCACGGGTTTTTATTGGCTTGGAAGCAAGCACAGCCCTTCTGAGAAAAAAAAAAGAAAACTGATGCAACTAGAATGGTACTTGGATGACACCTAAGGAAAAAATTGGTTCATTTCTCACGGATGGTAACATCACATCTATGTGTCAATCTAGCCGTATACTAACATACAAGTAATAATACTTTGCTACATGTACTAAGTATTTTTAATCTGAAGATTCATAAAGTTTCTTTAGCTATAGTTTCTTTAGTTGTGTCTTGAGCAGATCACAACTTTTCAGTCTCTTTAGTTTTCTTGCTTCCTGGTTTCTAGGGGTCGGGCTCTCCTTCTTGAGTGACAGCTCTGGTGAATAGTAGAATGGTAGTATTAGTAGAACTATGAAGCTCAGCATAAGTTCTGCTGTAACACATTCAGCTATCAGTGGTTTGTCCTGTAGTCTAAACTGCTCTCACTATATTTATATATAAAGATAACAAGGCATTTAAACAAGCACAGAGCTCAAGACAGGGAGAGTAGAGAGCCATGATTAGGAGACTTGCTGTTAAAGCTGCAGGGCTGGTGATTTATAACTGCAGCTCTTCAGAATATAAGAGGAAGGGGAGTGAGGTGAACAGATAACTGCTGTATAGAAATCAGTAAATTGGAGAGAGCTGACAAGTATGTCAGGAGTTAAACCTTCTTTTGATATGTAACTATGTAACTACTGCTCACTCTGGTCCAGGTTTTGAAGGTCAAGCTTCATGGAAACCAACTACACATTTCAAAAGATAAAATCTCTAATTGCAGGAGAATAATAGCAGATAGAAAAAGCAAGTCAGTTGCAAAGTTGCTTATTTTTATTATGACTAACTAATCAAAGCAATTTAAGAACTTGAGAATACCCTTTAAGGCTATGTGCCCACGATGCAGAAATGCTCAGGATTTTTTCCTGAGCGTTTCTGCATCTCCCTGGCAGAAAAAAACGCATGCGGATTGTACATGCGGTTTCCTGCCAGGGACATGCGGAAATGAGGCGTTCTTCACTTGCATTTCCGCATGTGAGTTGACAAGCGCTTTCCAAGCAATTTTAGCATCACTTGGAAAGTGCTTGACAACTTGGTCACACTATATAAATCCATGCAAACAGCATGGATTTATATAGTCTGATCGAGAGAATGTCAAAAAATAAAAAAATAAATCTATACTTACCCTCCAATGGCCCCCGGTGTCCTGCTTCACTCCGTTCTCCCTTGCCGGCAGCGGTAACTGAAGGACCTTCCCACCTCAATGTCGCGTGACCCATCACATGACTCTGACGTCAGCGCAGGTCCTTCATTCCATTGCGAAGTGCCGGGAAGCAAGGAGGAGCGCACCGGGGGCCGCCAGAAGGTAAATATATATTTATTTTTTATTTCATTCTTTTTTTACAGCTTTTTTAATGGTACCTGGGTGTGGATGAGACTCTCCTCTCCTCTACACCCGGGTACCATCCGCACATTAGAACGCGCCAATTACGCAAGTACAGATGCAGTCTTGCAGAATTGGCGCGTTCTAATGCAAGTCAATGGCGGTGAAAACGCAGCACTTCTGCAAAATAATTGGTAGTGCTGCGTTTTTTTCCGCAATGATGATCCGCAGCGGAAATTTCCGCAGCATGTGCACAGCACATGCGGATTATCATTGGGGGACATGGCAGGCCTTCTACCATGCGTTTTTTAAGCGTTTCTGCAGCGCTTTTGCCGCTGCGGAAACGCTTAAAAAACACATCGTGGGCACACAGCCTATATGTACACTTAAACCATACAAAGATCTGATTGTGTAGGCTTAAAAAAGGGTTAAAAGCAACTTCTAGCTAACCTGTAATTACAGTGGTTTTCATTTCTTCACCCCTACACTCCAGTGATAGTGGCAATAATTCTTCAGTCGTGGGCCAGAGGCATAACTGACAGTAATGAAATGGGACATAGAAAATGATTGGTGATATAAAGAAATGAGGATGAAAATCAGTTCATTCATTGACCCTATGCCCTTCTCAGATACAGGGAAATAAAACATCCTTTCACTACAAATCTAGATAAAAAAAACAGTCAGAAGGTCATATTTTCGCTAAAAGTGTTAACCTGAGCAAGGATCACTATATAAATCCTCTGTAAATATTTTTTAACATGCAAATTGCATATCGCAGTAATATAATCATCCCCATCATTACATGCACGGGGTCATACACTGGAACGTGATATCAAATGAAAAGACCCCATTGACCGCAATTGGAAGTTTTACACAATATAAGCATTCTTTTCACTGTAAAGGGAATTGTATGCTCCTATATACACATAAATGAGGTATAAATATTATCCCACTGGGTTTCACCCAATGGTTAAATACATGAAATGAAGGATTCCTGCAACCGACAAAGTCTCCACAAATAGAGTTTAAGCAGTTCTGAAAGTTTTCAGGCATATCACTTCATCAGATAATAGTGGTAATACTTGAAGCATACCACAAATATCTAATACTAGCATACACTGGCAGATGAAATTACAGAGTTGGATCCTATGAGTGACATTTTTCAATTTCCTCTGGACGTCCAGTAACTAAACATTCTTAGCAGATGGTGTGGTGCCTGTATAAACCTTTGTGTTAGATAAACAATCATAAATGAATGCCTTTCCATGTCGGACCAAATATATATTGGCCTTTTGAGTAGTAAGAGTAGTGGTTATATTTTGCATCCTGAACTAGTGTTAAAACACGTCTTGATCATTTGACTTTTCAAACATAGCAGGGTATCCATGTTTTGCTGAATTATAATGGTAACCTGACCTCTGTGTCTCCAGGCAGTGGGTCACTACTTTACTTTGGTCCAGACTCACGGGTTCAGAATACAATTAGGCTACATATTAGTTTACATTTAAGGAAAATAGGTTTATTGATAGAGACTGCTTAGCACCTATATAGTCTATATACATCTTATTCTTCTTTATCAAGAGTAAATACCAGTTCCTGATATTAATGGTGATAGTACAGTTACCCACACCTCCCAACTTTGAAAGATAAGAAAGAGGGGCACATACACGTGGCAATTTTTATTTTATACCAAATCAGTAGATTATGGCAGTAAGGGAGGGATTTTTGCTTTTGGTGCCACACTTGGGTACTGCCAGGAGATACTGCATTGGGCACAATAGGGTTAATTAGAATTCCCTGTTTAATCTGCTGTCCACAGAGCTACACTGACTATGGGGTCTTCTCATAAGAACTGGAAGAGATCAAAATATTTACTACTGGCACAGTTAATATATGGCACTTTATTACCCAGTACCTACAGTTGAAACCAGAAGTTTACATACACTATATAAAAAGACACATATGCATGTTTTTCTCAATATCTGACATGAAATCAGAATAAACCTTTCCCGTTTTAGGTTTAATATTTGCCAAATGCCAGAATAATGAGAGAGAGAGACAATGTTTTAAGGCATTTTTATTATTTACTGCAAAGTCAAAAGTTTACATACACAAAGATTACTATGCCTTTAAACAATTCTGAACTGCCCATATGATGTCATGTGTTTGGAATCTTCTGATAGGTTTTTTTTTTGCAACATCTGAGTTAATTAGAGACACACCTGTAGATGTATTTTAATGCACACCTGAAACACACTGCTTCTTTGTGTAGCATCATGGGAAAGTCTAAAGAAATCAGCCAAGATATCAGAGAGAGAATTGTGGACTTGCACAGGTCTGGCTCATCCTTGGGTACAATTTCAAGATACCCGAAGGTGCCTCATTCATCTATGCAAACAATTATATGAAAGTACAAACAAGATAGGAATGTCCAACCATCATACCGCTCAGGAAGGAGACAGGTTCTGTGTCCCAGAGATGAACGTGCTTTGGTCCAACATATGCATATCAACCCAAGAACAAAATCAAAAGACCTTATGAAGATGATGGCGGAAGCTGGTAAGATTGTGTCAACATCCACAGTGAAACGAGTACTGTATCAACATGGACTGAAAGGCCACTCTGCCAGGAAGAAGCCATTACTCCAAAAAGAAACAAAAAAAGCCATATTAATGTTTACTAATGTTTTCTGGTGAAACTAAAATTTAACCTTTTGGGAATAACGTTTGGAGGAAAAAAGGAGAAGCTTGGAAGCCTAAGAACACTATCCCAACTATGAAACATGGGGGTGGCAGCATCATGTTGTGGGGTTGTTTTGCTGCAAGAGGGACTGGTGCACATTACAAAATAGATGGCATCATGAGAAAGCTGAAGCAACATCTCAAGACATCAGCCAGGAAGTTAAAGCTGGGGTGGAAATGTGTCTTCAAAATGGACAATGACCCGAAGCATACTGCCAAAATGGTAACAAAGTGGCTTAAGGATAACAAAATCAATGTTTTGGAGTGGCCATCACAAAGCTCTGATCTCAATCCTATTGAAAATGTATGTGAAAATGTATGGGCATAGCTGAAAAGGCAGGTGCGAGCAAGGCAAGCTACAGACCTGGATCAGTTACACCAGTTTTGTCAGGAGGAATGGGCCCAAATTTCGACCAACTATTGTGAGAAGCTTGTGGAAAGATATCCCAAACGTTTAACAGAATTCATTCAGTTTAAGGGCAATGGTACCAAATACTAATGAAATGTATGTAAACTTTTGACTTTGCAATAAGTAATAAAAATGCCTTAAAACATTCTCTCTCTCTCTCTCTCTCTCTCTCTCTCTCATTATTCTGGCATTTGGCAAATATTGAAAATTATGGTAATTCTAATTGACCTAACATTGGAAAGGTTTATTCTGATTTCATGTCAGATATTGAGAAAAACATCAATATGTGTCTTTTTATATAGTGTATGTAAACTTCTGATTTCAACTGTATGTGATGTTGGTGTGTATCCACATGCTCTGTGTCTTGTTTTTAGATTGTTTGTACCTTGTTCTTCTTTGGGTTTGTCTGGGATTATCCCTATGTTTTTAGAATTATTAATTAAAAGTTAAAGGGGTATTCCCATCTCCAAGATCCTATCCCAATATGTAGTAGGTGTAATAATAATAATATTAGCAAATGCCTCCAATTAGAAATGTAGTATAGTATTTTTGATTCGCTATGTCTTTTTCTTCAAGTGCAGGCATCGCAGGACCTTAGGTATCCTTGGTTACGTCCACTGATAAAGTCACAGTTAGTTAGCTAGATGCTAGTGGTCGTAATCGTGGATACCTAAGGTCCTGCGATGCCTGCACATGAGGTAAGAGAGATAGCGAATCACAAATACTATACTACATTTCTAATTGGAGATATTTGCTAATATTATTATTATTACACCTACTACATATTGGGATAGGATCTTGGAGATGGGAATACCCCTTTAAATTGTATTATTAACAGAGTCTCTTTGCTGCTAACTTCACTATGCCAAGCAAGTACGCTAACTTCGCTCAGTCTTTCTATGTACTTAGTGAGGCCCATTAGTAGTCCTACTCAGTGTGGTACCCCTTTAATGGTCCTTACAGTGTCCCCAACATACACTATGATGCCTTCACGTTCACCCCACACATAATATTATACCCCCATACACAGTATCATGCCCACACAGTACATGCCCCCACACACAGTATGATGCCCCCACAACCTACACACACTCAGTATGATACCCTCATAGAACATTCCCCGTCACACAGTATGATGCTACCATAGCCCTCCACAAATAGTATAATATTCCCACAGTACACCTCCACACACTAGACAGTGATCCCCCAGTACATTCCCTCCTGCACTGTCTGATACCCCCACAGAAACCCCACACAATATCATGCCCTAACAATGTACATACATACGCACAGCTCTGCTACATACTAAGTGTCTATCGGGCCTTTACTAGGGCCTCTGGTGAGGAGGATAAGGTGGGCTGCCAGTAGACACCAGATACCACTCCATGGCAGTCCCCAGGACTGCAGCAGCTGACTTGAGGGTACGTGATACAGGGTACACGGGTACGTGATACAGGAGGGCAAAGAAAAAGACGTGGTCAGACAATCCAAGGGTAGGCAGGCAGCACAGATTCTATACACATAGCCAAGGTCAGGTGCGGAGAGATCAAACAGGATGGGTAAACAATCCGGGTCATTAACGGGAGACAGAATATAGAGGAATGCATAAACAAGGTCCTGGCAGGCTAGGAATCAACGTTCAGGCAAAGAGTGGTGGGAGGAGCTGCCTGATATAGATACTGCAGGATTAAATTCCTGCAGAGACCGGCCACGCCCCCTAAAGCCAACTGAAGCCAAATGGAAACACATTGAGATGCAGCAGTGCTGAGGAGTGCTGCAAGAGGCAAAACTCAGCGAGCCGGCCTGACACGTGACCACGGTGAATAGAGCTGCGCTGAGGAGGCATGCGAGTTACCGACGTGACACCATCTATATATTGGCCAAGTCTGAGGTCCAGAGCACTCTGCAAGAGGTTTTCATCCAGGATATCTCTGTACTTGGCCGCATTCATGTTTCCTTCAATTGCAACCAGTCGTCCTGTCCCTGCAGCTGAAAAACACCCCCATAGCATGATGTTGCAACCACCATGTTTCACTGTTGGGATTGTATTGGGCAGGTGATGAGCAGTGCCTGGTTTTCTCTACACATACCGCTTAGAATTATCACCAAAAAGTTCTATCTTCGTCTCATCAGACCAGAGAATCTTATTTCTCATAGTCTGGGAATCCTTATGGTGTTTTTGAGCAAACTCTATGCGGGCTTTCATATGTCTTGCACTGAGGAGAGGCTTCCGTCGGGCCACTGCCATAAAGGCCTGACTGGTGGAGTGGAGGGCTGCAGTGATAGTTGACTTTGTGGAACTTTCTCCTATCTCCCTACTGCATCTCTGGAGCTCAGCCACAGTGATCTTGGGGTTCTTCTTTACCTCTCTCACCAAGGCTCTTCTCCCACAATTGCCCAGTTTGGCTGGACGCCCAGGTCTAGGAAGACTTCTGGTGGTCCCAAACTTCTTCCATTTAAGGATTATGGAGGCCACTGTTCTCTTAGGAACCTTGAGTAATGCAGAAATTATTTTGTAACCTTGGCCAGATCTGTGCCACATTTCTGTCTCTGAGCTCCTTGGCAGTTCCTTTGAGCTCATGATTCTCATTTGGTCTGACATGCACTGTGAGCTGTGAGGTCTTATATAGACAGGTGTGTGCCTTTCCAAATCAAGTCCTATCAGTTTAATTAAACATAGCTGGACTCCAATGAAGGAGTAGAACCATCTCAAGGAGGATCACAAGGAAATGGACAGCATGTGACTTAAATATGAGTGTCTGAGCAAAGGGTCTGAATACTTATGACCATGTGATATTTCAGTTTTTCTTTTTTAATAAATTTGCAAAAATGTCTACATTTCTGTTTTTTTTTTCAGTCAAGATGGGGTGCAGAGTGTACTTTAATGGGAAAAAAAATGAACTTTTTAGAATTTACCAAATGGCTGCAATGAAACAAAGAGTGAAAAATTTAAAGGTGTCTGAATACTTTCCGTACCCATTGTATATGCTGGTGTGATTTGTCTGTTGCATTGTAATATTTTTATTATTAAATGTTATATAGCAGTATTATTGTAAATATAGGTAGTAGTAATAATAATAATCTTTTTATTTATATAGCGCCAACATATTCTGCAGTGCTTTACAATTCAGACAATTTTTTACAGACATTATCATCACTGTCCCCATCGGGGCTCATAATCTACATTCCCTATCAGTATGTCTTTGGAGTGTGGGAGGAAACCGGAGAACCTGGAGGAAACCCATGCAAACACGGGGAGAACATTTAAACTCCTTGCAGATGATGTTCTTGGTGGGATATGAACCCAGGACCCCAGTGCTGCAAGGCTGCAGTGCTAACCACTGAGCCACCGTGCTGCCCCTAGTAAATCTTGATTTCCTGCAGAAAGGGTAATTTAATTAATAGAGACCCCAATCTGGGGAAGGAGACAGAGGTGGCATGGGTCTGGGTGGTTTCAAATGCCAGGGCTCAATTTTAGTCCCAGTCTGTCTCTAGGCTCACCTGACACTGCAGTTGGTCACTGTACTAAGTTTGGTGCTGCATTCATGTACTAACAGAGGTTCTGGCCCTGCATTCATGTACTGATGGTTCTTCTGGCTCTGCATTGATGTACTAATGGTGGTTCTGGTGCTGCATTCTTGTACTGACGATGCTTCTGTTGCTGCATTTATTTTATTGAAGACAGTTATGTTGCTGCATTCATGTACTGTCTGTGGTTCTGATCTTATACACATGTAGCAATCCATAATATGCTACCCCTGCCCTAAATGGACATCTCAGCTTCATTTCTTTCCCTGTGCTGTTGTCTTACTGCATTCTGAAGAACATTGCAGTAGTGTGAAAATTACATGATGTCTAAGGGACTAGCTGATAAGATATAGACCTCTACAGTTGCAATGGATTTGATGTGAGATTAACGTGAGAATAAAAATCTAAAGTAATCCCTGGTTTTCACCTTTTAACCCATAATCATGGGTCTGGAAGCTGCAAAGAATCCTCAAGGTAGATTCTGATGGAAGAATCCAATGTGTTGTGGCAGAACAAGAAATGAGAAGCATATTTAGAGAAGCCAAGTTGAGGGAAGGTGGAGATCACATTCAACAGGCAGAAGATAAGGGCAGTCCACAGAAAATAAATTATGTCAGAATACAAGTTGGTCGGTAGCAGGATAGACAATTTGCTCCAACTCTAACATTAAGAACCTTATTGCTCACATACATAACAAATGGGAGGCATCCTTATATAGCCTAGAGTGATGGACTATTGGCTGAGGAGGAGGAGTGTGGGCAGAAACTAGCTTTTTGAGAGGCTGAGATTCAGAGGTCCCAGGCAAGAGGCAATGAAGGTGAGCAAGACACTATGCAGAGACCAGGGACATCATGTACTTAGCAAACAGGAGGAGAACACCAATGGTCAGAGAAAGAATTGTGACACCTAGAAAAGTGACTGTATCTTTTCAAAAATGTTCTGGTCTGACCATGTTTACTGTAAAAGTATTATAATACTTCACCAGATAGAGAATGATAAGGATCTGTTCATATAGGAAAATGTACATTTAGGACTGGGTTATTATTCCACACAGATCTTCTTTTATTGTGTGGACAAGTTTAGTCTGGGTTCATTGAACTATTAAGTATATGAGATTTTGATAAACCCTTGAGTCAATAATAAAACATAACAGAACAGTCAATTTCTATTTGCTATAGAACCAAAAAAAAAACTAGTTTTCATATTAATGTGAGAGCCTACAGTTTCTTTGTACAAGTTTTATATGTCAGCACTACAGGGTTTTTTTTTTATCAGTGGCTTATCTAAAATTATTAAAGTGAATCTGTCACCAGGATTTTGCTACCTCATCTGACAGCAGCGTAATGTAGGAAAAGAGACCCTGAATCCAATGATGTACAACCTAGTTTACTGGGTGCAGCAGTTGTGACACAATCAGAACTTTTAGATGTAACATGAAGCAGAGCTCAGATGTACCCACATAACAGCTCTCTATGTATATTGTCTATTGACAGTGAGCTGCTTATCAAAGTAGGGGGCATGGACAGTCTAGCAGGCTTGTGAGCTGTAGTCCAGGCAGTGATAATCTACAAGAACCTTCATAGTGTGTAAACAGCACATAGCCAAATAAGTTACACATTGCTGAATTCAGTGTTTTAACCCCTACATCATGCTGTCCTCAGATTCCCTTTAAAGGGATTGGTCTGTCCAAATCGATAAGTGTGCAGTCACCCTTTGTGACTGCAGACTTATGAATCACCCCCCCAGCACAATTTCTGAGCCGGGACCAGAAGGTATGTATGAGTTATACATACTCATGGCCAGAGCCCGTCTAGTCGGCGTGGCCCGCTCCATAAACTTGTATTGAGCAAGGCCACGCCCCATATACTCAACCACACCCACTGGCTGGCCAAATCACTAGATGGGGCACGGCCTCGCTCCATACAAGTGTATGAAGCGAGGCCGCGCCCACTGGCCAGGAGTATGTATAACACATATATACCCTCCGGTCCCGGGTCAGAAACCGGCGAATCCCCGTAGCGCGGGGGAGGAGATTCATAAGTCAGAGTGACAGTAAACTGAAAAATTACCTGACAAAGTTTAAAGTACCGTATATACTCGAGTATAAGCCTAGTTTTTCAGCACATTTTTTGTGATGAGGGGTGCTAAACATACCAGGATTGGGGGAGGAGGGGTCCTATGCATACCAGGATTGGGGGAGGAGGGGTCCTATGCATACTAGGATTGGGGGATGAGGGGTCCTATACATACCCGGATTGGGGGA
This sequence comes from Phyllobates terribilis, assembly GCF_046119375.1. Taxonomy (NCBI): domain Eukaryota; kingdom Metazoa; phylum Chordata; class Amphibia; order Anura; family Dendrobatidae; genus Phyllobates; species Phyllobates terribilis. The sequence continues at coordinate 419,361,559 of NW_027362771.1, forward strand.
TGAGGGGTCCTATGCATACCAGGATTAGGGGATGAGGGGTCCTATGCATACCATGATTTTTGGTGAGGGGTCCTATACATACCAGGATTGAGGGATGAGGGGTCTTATGTATACCAGGATTGGGGGATGAGGGGTCCTATACATACCAAGATTGGGGATGAGGGGGCCATGCATACCAGGATTGGGGGATGAGGGGGCCATGCATACCAGGATTGGGGGATGGGGGTTCCTATGCATATCAGGATTGGAGATGAGACTGCCATACATGCCAGGATTGGGGGATGATGAGGCCATGTATACCAGGATTGGGGGATGATGAGGCCATGTATACCAGGATTGGGGGATGATGAGGCCATGTATACCAGGATTGGTGGATGAGGGGGGCCATGCATACCAGGATTAGGGATGAGGGGGCCATGCATACCAGGATTGGGGATGAGGGGCCCATGCATACCAGGATTGGAGGTGAGGGGGGCATGGATACCAGGATTGGGGATGAGAGGCCATGCATTCCAGGATTGAGCGATGAGGGGGCCATGCATACCAGGATTGGAGATGAAGGTGCCATGGATACCAGGATTGGGGATGAGGGGGCCATGGATACCAGGATTGGAGGATGAGGGGGGCCATGTATACCAGGATTGGGGGATGAGGGGGGCCATGCATACCAGGATTGGGGATGAGGGGGCCATGCATACCAGGATTGGGGATGAGGGGGCCATGCATACCCGGATTACAGATGAGGGGGCCATGCATACCAGGATTGGGGATGAGGGAGCAATGCGTACCAGGATGGGTAAATTTACCAGTAGCTGCTGCATTTCCCACCCTAGGCTTATACTCGAGTCAATAAATTCTCCCATTTTTTTTGTGGTAAAATTAGGTACCTCAGCTTATACTCGGGTCGGCTTATACTTGAGTATATATGTTAGTTTTCCCGGTGTCAGTAAACTATTATCCCCAGGCACAGTTCGGTGTAAACTAAACAAACTGGGCTTTACTAATTTTACCCAGGTCGAGCACTGTGTCTCTGCTCTGATCTCTGTTGTTTGTCTCTGTTGTTTCTGCTGACATAATGTCAACAGCGCTGCAACCAATCACTGAGCTGTATGTTGCTGAAAGACTTTGTGACTATTCAAAGTGTTTTATGCCAGTTTTTTGGTGTAGACACTTAGATTTATCAGCCCAAGTGTATTTGCACCTATGCAGATGGAGCTTGGCATGAATAAAAGGGAGATAACTTGAGATTCTCTACTGTGTTAAAACCTGGCGAGACATTGTCAGTTCTTATAAAAAAACTTTTGATAAGTCATGCTCCAGTTATGTCAGCCAGTGCATTCCTCTATCTTTACAATCGTGGTTATGAAAACAAACAACAGAAGATTACAATGTATCAGAATACATCAAACTGCTATATCTCATGTTCAAGAAAAGTATCTTAATCTGGAAATTATATATTGTTTTTCTGGGAAAATATGTCCAATTTGAAAACTGAGTATTTACCTAGATTGTGTGGTGAACTTGGGTATGCAGATATATCCTATACTGGCTTCATGTACAAGGACTGTGTAAACTACACTCTTAGGTATTTTAATTGCTAAATAGTAACAAACGATACTTTAGTCAGTTTTCATTTATGAATTTTTGACAGATTTAATCCAAACATCCCTAAGGGCTTATTCACTGGTCAGCGTTTCACATACGTGTTCATTTTGCGTTTTACACTGACACATTATAATTAAAGTATGGGACTATTCACATGTCATTTTATTTTAGTGTTGACATATGGTTCACATAAAAACTGTTCTACTTTGGTCCAGTTTGTAAACCAAACTTGTACAATTAAGTGAGTCAGTGAAAAAAAAAACAGACTGAGTACTGATGCCATCCATGTTGCATCCCTGTGCTGTCCTTTGTTCACTGACTGGTTTCCAGGAGAAGTTTGAGAATACTCCTTAAAGGGAACCTGTCACCAGCTTTGTGACATAGCAGTTAAAAATATCACCTTATTCAGCGCCTGTGCACATACACTGGCACACGTCTTTCCACCTCACGTACCGGCAGTGTTTAGCGGCTATTGCTGTGCACATGTGCACTGATGTTTTCGGCTCTACCTGAAGTAGGGCAGAGCATAACGCACAGGCGCGAGCCGGCGATTTTACTGAGCAAGTATGGTATTTCACCCGGCTATTTGGATGACGCAGGAGGCGTAACCCATGTAAATCAAAGCATGAGGACGGCGAGCAGCAGCCATGGGATGGATGGAGAGGCCCGAAGCAACACCCATCGGATCGGACAGAAAAGATTACCATACAGCGCGGGAGACATTAAAAAGGTTTTCCGAGGGTATACAGGGGGAGTCAGGGGGTTATATAAGGATAAGCTTATTGTTTTTTCGCAAAGTGCTGATTTATCAGAGCCAAATGAGCTGTGGATTTTGTAGATAATCCAAGGCCAAGATATATAGCTGATATTTGGATTTCTGCCGTAGATTAATGCATGCAATCAGTGGTGGACGTGGGTTTACGGAGCAATTGACCAGGAGGCACTAGACAACTAGTTCTGTAGTGATAATCTTCTACTTATAAAACACTGATTTTAGTAAAACAGCAGCACACAGTTTAGTAAGTGATACAGTTTCGTTTAGTAAGTGATACATTGCTGTAATCAGGCTTTCTGCAGCTACATCATGCTGCTCTCAGATTACTAAAGAGGACCCTTCACCAATTTTAGAATGATAAAATTGCCACATTAGGTAATAGTGTCTTCAGAGTTCAATAAAATGTAGTTTTTATTTTTAAATTTCTCATCTATGTTGCAGCGAGATCGGCTTGTAAAATTGAGGTTATAATTTATAAGTCAATGGGGCATTACGAGAGAGTTATCTCTGTGGGAATGTACTTTTTTTTCCCTTGCATGATGTTTACTAATCATAAGCAGGAGGCCTCATGCATTTGAAAAAAGAATATGCAACTAGATAAACTCAGAGCAGGCTTTCTCCTGTGAGACAGGTAATGACAGAGAGCTATTCTTTCCTCTGTTATCTCTGCCTTTTCTGTGTTCAATATAGCACATCTGAGTATGATTACAAACACCTCCAGATCTCCTCTCACAGCAGTCAGTGTGGGGGAAGGTGGAATACTGACTGTTGTGACATTAAAGCAGCAATTGTTTATAATCCCTCTCCTAACACACAATGACTGCAGTGAGCTGCTATATTCAATACAGGAGCTGCAGAGATCACAGAGGATAAAAGGTCTGTCCATCATTTCCTGTCTCACACAGTAGAAAGCTTGCTCTAAGCTTAGCTAGGGGTGTGTTATTTTATCAAATGCATGATGCCTCCTGCTCATGATTGATCAACATCATGCAGGGAAAAAAGTTCACACCCCCAGAGTATCTCTGGTAATGCCTCCTTGGACTTATCATAAATTATAACCTAAAACTTTACAAGCTAATATCTCCACAATTGAGAGGGGAAATAATAAAAAAAACAGTTTTTCTTAGCACTGAAGCTACTATTCCATTATGTGACCAGTCTAACATGCTATGACTGGTTAATGGTGTTCTTTAAGCTATGCCTGACACCACCAGAAATGCTATTGACCTGAAGATATAGTGGTAATCTGATGGAAAATTCAATTTGAATCATCCCTTGCTGGTTTACTGGAGCAGCGGCTGCAGGGAGAAAATGATGCTTTATTCTCACTGTAGCCACTATATCCACAGGTAAAGAGCATTTCTGGAGGTGACAGGTTCACTGTAAAGGGGATCAGACTAAATTTGCCCTGGGGAAAATGTGATTAATTAATAAAAGAACAGACACCTGTTAAATATCCCTGCATTCCAGCACTGCCACTGTGTTTGCTTGACTACACTGATGAGTTGCTATTCCCATAAATCAAAACTGTCTTAATCCTGAAAAATCCATGTTTTCCTTAATATGCAAATGAGCTGTTGAGATCAATGGGCCGAACACTGATGTCCCCGAGAATCTGCCTCCAGAGATTACAATAGTTTGGTGAGATGTAAACTTTGGGATATGTATGTGGGGTTTTAGGAAGGATTGAATATCTTTTGTGCTTTCGTGTGCAGAATAAATTCCATAACATCTTTCTTCTGCCGTGATAAAGAGTTTTACTTCTTTTTCCATTTTGTTTATTGGCTGAAAATTTTCACAACTGACAGATTTAATTAGTGATAATTCAGCATTTTAAAGGTTCTATGCTCACTCCTCCCATGGAAAATTAAAGCAGTGTGGAATGTGCTTTCTCTCAAAACATAACTTTTTATACATATAAAGAACCATTGCTAATAAATAATTACAGTATATGTGGAAGAAGCTTTACCAAAGCACCAATGATGAGTTAAAGGGGAATCATGTAAGTTATAGACAGTAGAATAAAATGATACCTTGATATCTGCTATCCGATGCCTTATTCCAGAGAAATCCATGTTTTCCTTAATATGTAAATAAGCTGTTGAGATCAATGGGCCGGACACTGATGTCCCCGAGAATCTTCCTCCAGAGATTATTTTAAATGAAAGGGGCATTACCAGTGTGAGACATGTTTATCAGGAGAGCAGACTGTCAGTCATTACATGTCTCATACTAGTAACACCCCTTTTCTTTTAAAATAATCTCCGGAGGCAGATTCTCAGTGAGATCTGTGTCCCACCCATAGTTCTTAACAGCTCATTTACATATTAAGAAAAACATGGATTTCTCTGGAATAAGACATCGGATCCTTAAAAGGTTAAAGAACAGAATAGTACATAAATTAATTTCAAATTACAGTATGTCCGATAGATGTATTGCAGAATCAACTCTCGGTATCTGACATCAAATATGTACAAACGTCCGTTGGAGTAAGTTGTAATGGGGAGTAAGGAGAATTATGGGGAATTTAACATATCTAGTGCTATGAAAATCATCTAAAAATGTTCATAACATAGCTCCAATGCCCATTTATGCGCATGAAATAAACATAACATGAAAATTTAGGTTGTAATGGTGGAAATAGATGTCTAAGGGGTAACATTTCTCCTTGTGGAGAGTGACAAGCCAAGTTTGGCATGTCAGAGTGAGGAGACTTATAAGCTATGCATGCTCCTTTTGGAAATTAAATATGCAAACTGTCTCTTCAGAGAGGAAGAGAACTAGAACTCTAGCGCCACCTATTGGAAGCAGCGATCCTAAAAGTCAATATCATCTCTTTATCAAGCCTTGCAATATGACTTAGGATATAGAAACATTTATGTAGCAGAGAATGTGGAAATTCTCCAGCTGACTGTATGTAAAAGCTACTCGTGCACTTTAGATGCATTTGACCCCATTACTACCCTTTTAGATATTATATTTTCCTGTTGTTTGTAGCCCTGACATCTAGATTTGCAGTGCGAGGAAACATAAGCCATATGGAATGCATATTAACATATATTTCTTTTAGCACTCTGTAGAAAACGTGGCTGAGTTTTCCCTTCCATAAAAATAACAAAATGTTTATTATTCCGGAAGAGATTTCAGTGCCGTCCCGCATTATAGCAGAATCTCCTCTTAACTTAACATTTACTATACATTTGTGTCATTCACTTAGTGAAATCAGTTAATAAATTCATTGTTCTTAAATCTGAGTTTACTGCTTCCTGCTAAAAACATTGGAAAGCCCCAAAGTGTCAAATTTATGAGATAAATGTCAAAGATTCGCTCATTAGTCGACTGTTAGCAGTAGATCCATTGTTTATAAAGCTTTTTAGAATGCAAGAAATGTAATACAGTCCTTGTGAAATGGCATTAGTCAAGAAATAAATCGAATCAACCCTGGCGACGTTCCAGAAGAGTTTTCACAAAATATGTTCCGAAGACATGTATTTATTGGTTTAAGAGCCTGTCACTTTTTCAGGTGCCTTGTAAATAGAGATGTTTGTATAACGCTAGTAGATGCGGAAATACTATAGGAGGAAATGGAGTAAATTAAGATGCACTGTGGGGCTTTTGCAGTAAAATAGAAGGCTTGGAAACTTTAAATAACTGTATTTCTACATACGTAGGAACATTGTTTGTTGTCATTTATATATATTCTAGAACTGGGTCATTCCCAAGATAGCACATATTTATATTATGCTTTACGTCTAAATTATGATGCTGCGTCTAGTGGTGGAATTTAGGAAACGTGTAACGGAGATCTGGATAAATAAAAAGATTTTAAGGATTTATTTCTCTAATAAATTTAGTCCTGAACTTCAACCAGCACTTGAGTTACTAGGACACATGAGTGTAGTATCCAGAAGAATCGGCAGACTGCAACAATATAGCAGACGGTACAAAAAAATGTTCAGTTCTGCACCAAGCGAATAAAAAATACCCCAGGATATAATTATCACTTGGTGCACAGTAATCTAAGAAGCATACTGAGTTATCAAGCTACTCCTAATCTCTTGATACATTTGTTGCATCTTTTGTTTGTCCATGTGCCAGGAGTGGGTGATAAATGCAGAATTGGTGACTTGTTTCTATTATACCTTTTCTCTGATTGTTCCTCACCTGGTTTTGGCTCCTGAGAAAAAATACTGACCGAATACTGACCAAATACCGATAGTGGGGCCATGGCCTAATATTCATTACTGAAGAGGTTGAAAAGGTTTTAAGGCTTATTGGAACAGTTTTATTTTCCTCAAGCATTTTTTTTGCAGACTTTTGGTTTGACAGAGCCTAGTTTGAAGCAGATTCCTTCAGGAATTAAAAGAAGTGTCATACAATTTCTTTTTTTCCCAATAGCCATTTTTTTCCACCTGGATATGTGCACAAAACATCTTTTAGAGGCTAGCATACCTGCTGGGTTTTCCAAGAGGATGATGCTTTAGGAAAATGCCACCATTGTTTTTTCTAAAGCGTCTTTTTTTTGCAATCTCTATGGTTGTCTTTTTGTGGCAGCTTTCCTATCTTTTCACTTCTCTATACAACATACGGTACTAACTGGCTTCCAAGTGGAAGCTGCCTGAAGAATGATCAGGTCACTTCTTTTAACTGCTTTGTGGCTTTTGAAGCCTGAAACTGTTAATAGACGCTCATAATGACTGAACATATGTACACCCAGTCATTTTGATATTGCAGTGCATATGTTCATTCTTTTGAATATTTTTGTAGGTGGGTTTTGAAGCAGACTTGCCTGAAAAAGTCATGTCAAAATGACTTGCTGTGCATACGTATGTTTAATCTTTTGTAACTGCTTTTAACAACTTCAGGCTTCAAAAAGAAGTGACCAGTCCATTCTTCTGGTAGGTTCTGCTTGAAAGCTTCTACTATGTTACATATGGAATTTAAAAAATAATGCCGGTGACAAAGCTCCAAAATATGTCCATGATGTCAGAAAAAAACATTTCAGGGAAAACACCGCTGATGTTTACCTGATTCGTCTTCTGCTTCAAAAATGATGTGGGTATGCCAGCATCTAAATAATGCACTGTGAATATTCCAAGAGTTATTAACCCCTTTACAACCCAAGGTGGTTTGCACGTTAATGACCAGGCCAATTTTTACAATTCTGACCACTGTCACTTTATGAGGTAATTACTCTGGAACGCTTCAACGGATTCCCCTGATTCTGAGATTGTTTTTTCATGACATATTGTACTTCGTGATTGTGGTAAAATTTCTTTGATATCACTTGTGTTTATTTGTGAAAAAAACGGAAATTTGGCGAAAATTTGGCAATTTTCAAAATTTTAATTGTTATGCCCTTAAATCAGAGAGATATGTCACACAAAAGAGTTAATAAATAACATTTCCCACATGTCTACTTTACATCAGCACAATTTTGGAACCAACATTTTTTTTTGTTAGGGAGCTATAAGGGTTAAAAGTTGACCAGCGATTTCTCATTTTTCCAACAAAATTTACAAAACCATTTTTTTAGGGACCACATCATATTTGAAGTCACTTTGAGGGGTCTTTATGACAGAAAATACCCAAAAGTGACACCATTCTAAAAACTGCACCCCTCAAGGTGCTCAAAACCACATTCAAGAACTTTATTAACCCTTCAGGTGCTTCACAGGAATTTTTGGAATGTGGAAGAAAAAAATGAGCATTTAACTTTTTTCACAAAAATGTTACTTTAGACCAGTGGTCCCCAACCTTTTTTGCACCAGGGACCGGCTTGAAGCAAGATCATTTTTCCATGGCCCAGCAAGGAGGGGGTGGGGTGGGCGGGGCTTTGGTCATATGGGGGCGGGGTAATGGAGGGATTTGGAGTTTAGTGCATACTTATCATATAGTGTAGACCAGGTCCCCGCCAGGAGCTATGCCAGGAGCCCCACATAATGTGCTGTGCCAGGAGCCGCATCACTGAGGCCCCATCACGCCCTGCAGCAGGACAGGGCAGCTGTCCTGACAGCTGCTGTTCAGCTGCATTTACTTCATCCCAGGGGCGGACACAGACTGTAGTGGGCCCCTGTGCAAGAAATTTTTGGGGGCCCCCCCGCCCTTCATAAGGCAACAAAGTTATGTAAACATAACCCCCCCATGTGCATCTCTCACCCCCCCATGTGCAGCTCACCCCCGTGCATCTCTCATCCCCCTCCGTGCATCTCTCATCCCCCTCCGTGCATCTCTCATCCACCCCCCGTGCATCTCTCATCCCCTCCGTGCATCTCTCATCCCCCCCGTGCATCTCTCACCCCCCCGTGCATCTCTCATCCACCCCCCGAGCATCTCTCACCCCCCTGTGCATCTCTCATCTCTCCCCTCCCTCCCATGTGCATCTCTCATCTCTCCCCTCCCCCCATGTGCATCTCTCATCTCTCCCCTCCCCCCATGTGCATCTCTCATCTCTCCCCTCCCCCCATGTGGATCTCTCATCTCTCCCCTCCCCCATGTGCATCTCTCATCTCTCCCCTCCCCCCCATGTGGATCTCTCATCTCTCCCCTCCCCCATGTGCATCTCTCATCTCTCCCCTCCCCCCCATGTGGATCTCTCATCTCTCCCCTCCCCCATGTGCATCTCTCATCTCTCCCCTCCCCCCATGTGCATCTCCCATTCCCCCCACTCCTAGTTAATTGTATTTAAAAAAAAATAAAACTTGTTATACTTACCCCCATGCAATCCCTGCAGAATCCTGGCGCTCGTCCAAATCGCTGACACCAGGTTCTCCTGACTTCCGGCCATGTGACGGCGCCGTCACATGACCGGAAGTCAGGGGAATCATGAAGGTGCTGCCGCAGCAGCGCAGCGCTAAGATGTCCCGGACCCGGCGCTTAGCATGCGGCCGGGGGCCCCATGAGGAGAGAGACGCACAAGAGGGGGGCTCCGAGGGGGCTCCTACCGGCCAGGCCCCATACTGGAGTCAGGGCAGTCATGCCCTGATGGCGGCCCTGCTGGAGGCTGGAGGGGCCCCCTCTCCCCGCGGACTGGCTGAAAAACCCCAACGGCCCGGTCCTGGTCCGCGGACCGGCGGTTGGGGACCTCTGCTTTAGACCAAATTTTTTTTATTTTCGCAGGGGTAACAGAAAAAAATGGACCCCAAAATTTGTTGTGCAATTTCCCCTGGGCACGCAGATACCCCATATGTGGGGAAAAACCACTGTTTGGGCGTACGGCAGGGCTCGGAAGGGAAGGAGCGCCATTTGACTTTTTGATTGTAAAATTTGCTTGAATAATTAGCGGACGCCATGTTGCATTTGGAGAGCCCCTGATGTGCCTAAACAGTGGAGCTCCCCCACAAGTGACCCCATTTTGGAAACTAGACCCCCCCAAGGCACCTATCTAGATGCATAGTGAGAACTTGGAACCCCTAGGTGCTTCACAAATTGATTCGTATAAATGAAAAAGTATTTTTTTTTCCACTTTTTCATTATTACGAATCAATTTGTGAAGCACCTGAGGGTTCCAAGTGCTAACTATGCATCTAGATAGGTGCCTTGGGGGGTCTAGTTTCCACAATGGGGTCACTTGTGGGGGAGCTCTACTGTTTAGGCACATCAGGGGCTCTCCAAACGCAACATGGTGTCCGCTAACAAATTGAATGGAAAATCGGCTCAAATTGTTAGCGGACACCATGTTGCGTTTGGAGAGCCCCTGCGATACTCAGTGCATACCCGAGCACCCAATGCAAACTCAAGTAGCGAGCACTTGCGCTCAACATTGGACGCCATATCGTCATCTATTTTTATTTTTTTTGTTTTTTTTACATTGGAAAAAAAAAACAACCCCAACCCTAACATTAGCACAACCCCAACCCCAGCCCTAGCGTTTATTTTTTACGCCGTTCCTCATGCGGTATAAGTGATGAGATTACTTTATTCTTCGGGTCGGTGCGATTACAGCGAAACCAGAATCATATCGGGTTTTTATGATTGACAGCTGTCACACACTAAAAGACACATATTTTGTAAAATCTAGTTTTTGCATCGCCATATTTTGGCAGACAGAGTCATGTGATGGCTTGTTTTTTGCGGGATGAGTTGACGTTTTTATTGGTGCCATTTTCAGGCATGTGACATTTTTTGAACGCTTTCTATTCCTATTTTTGGGAGGCAGAATAAACAAAAACCAACAATTCAGGAATTGTGTTTTTTTACATTTTTTTATTCTGTTCCGCGTGTAGTAAAATTGATAAGGTAGCTTTATTCTTCGGGTCAGTACATTTACAGCGGTACCACATTTATATAGTTTTTCTATGTTTTGGCGCTTTTACACAGTAAAAGCTATTTTATAGAAAAAATTATTTTTTTGCATTGCTTTATTCTGAGAGCTCTAACATTTTGATTTTTCGGATGATGGAGCTGTATGGCAGCTTGTTTTTTGTGGGATGAGATGACGTTTTCAGCGGTACCATTTTTATTTATATTCGTCTTTTTGATCGCGTGTTATTCCATTTTTTGTTTGGCGGTATGATGATAAAGCATTGTTTTTTGCTTTGTTTTTTTTTTTTTTTCTTTACCGTGTTCACTGAAGGGGTTAACTAGTGGAACAGTTTTCTAGGTCAGGTCGTTACGGACGCGGCGATACCAAATATGTGTACTTTTATTGTTTGTTTTTTTTTTTTTCATAATAATATTTATTGATGGGTACATTATATTTTTATTTTTAGTGGATTTTTTTTTTTTTTCATATTTTTACAATTTTTTTTTTTTTTTTCACTTTCAGACAGTTTTTTTTACTTTGTCCCACTATGGGACTTTCACTTTTTTTATTCTGATCGCCTGCATGGCACAGGAATACAGCACCATCCCTGTGCCATGCAGGCTGTCAGCGCTGGACAGGGAGAAGATAGTTTGGAGATGCACTGCGCATGTCCAAACAATCTTCCTGCTGTCTGGTGACCCGGATGTTGTCATGACGACATCGGGTCGTCATGGCAACACCCGGGAAGCCGCGGCAGACAGCGCTGGACGCCGGAAGAGGAGGTGAGTATCGGCGATCACCTCCCCTTGCCTCCACAATGCTGCGATCGACTTCGATCGCAGCATTGCGGGGTTAATGTGCTGGGAGCGGTGCAGGACCGCTCCCTGCCCATAGTATCGGGTGTCAGCTGTGACAATCAGCTGACACCCGGCGGCGATCGCGCCCGCACAGCCTGTGTGCGCGCGTGATCGCCATGACGTACTAATACGGGTCAGGCTCTTAAAGCCCAGGGCACAGACGCGTATTAGTACGTCATGGGCTTTAAAGGGGTTAAAGAGGATTTTAGGGTATGTGAACACAATGTCCTTTGCAGGCGGATTCCACCTGGATCTCACCTGACAAAGAACTAAAGAAGTCAAAAAGATAACATACATAGCAAAGTCAAAACCACTTCCTGTGCATATGCTTAGTCTTTCTTCAACTTTTAACTTCTTCAGGCTGTGAAAGCTGTGAAGTGGTTAAAAGCGACCTGACCATTCTTCCACTTGGAAGCTATCACTATTTTACATGTAAAATTATTTTTTAAAAGATGATAAAAAAGACACCAAGAAAAACATCACTGGGGTTTTCCTAAAGCTTCTTCTACTTTAAAATCTGTCCAGGTACAAGGATGTCTGTAAGATGCCATGTACACATACCCTTAGAGAGGATCTGCCATGAGAAATCCTTCAAAATACTCAGACTAATCATACTCTTAGAAGTGTATTTACAGTTTTGCATGACTGCATGCTATCAGTGCTTTTTTACCCTTTCTAGGTTTTAACTCCATACCTCACCTATGATTATGCTTAGGCATGAACATTATCCCAGTGGATCAGATAGATCAATGCTGTGGTGTAGCTGACCCAAAATAAGTAGCAATAGCTCCTGATTTTCTAGCCCTGTTTGAAGTTAATGGGTCACATCTGCTCCATCACAGTAGTACAGCGATATAATCATTGCTTGTTACCGCCCTGTGGCAACACTCGACAACATATTTAACGCCATTTTTCTGTTCCAGGTATGAATGCATAGAGCATGATTACATTGTACTTGGATGTCTCACAAGGTTAAAGATCTCCTCCTTGATTAGTTCATAGCATAGCCCTCTCTACTCTTGAAATTTAGCTTCTGGACTCTTGTCTGCAATCTCTGGCTTTTGCCTAGGTACAGAAGTAGAGATCCGGCATAAATAGCATGGAAAAGACAATATACAGAATTGGATAGTAATGTAAAAACTGTAAAAACAGCTAGGAGCACCTCGACTGGATGAAGTCACGACTACAACATCTGTACGAGTATGATGCATTAGCGGCCAGAATCAAAGGACTCAAAAGAATTAAGTAAGATACAAGGATAGTAGGCTGTTGGATGTTATCTAATACTTGGTGTAAACTATTTTACTTAGTGATGAGCAAATCAGTTGAAATTCATGTTAGCTAGCTTGCTCAATATTGGCCAGAAAATTTATGACGTGCATCAAATGTGCCAAGGGAAGACACAGGCCCCTGTGCAAGAACGGTATATGGGACCTTTACAGTCCAATAGTTCACCATAAAGCACCCCCTTATGTGTCCATGGCAAAATCTGCATGCTGCTTTAGAGGTGGTAGTGGGCCTCCTTGACTGTTGTACCCCTGTGCAGCTTCACAGACTGAACCAGTGGTATATCCGACCCTGAAGTGTTACTCTTCATACTCTGGTAGCATATTAATCACAGGGATTAAACAATAAAAAATAGTATACTCACCTGACGGCTCACCTGTCTTGCTGGCTCAGCTCTCCGCCAAATCCTCCACTGGTTCCTTCCAGCTCCAGTCTCTTTTGGCCTTCCATCATTCTGTGCTGATGCTTCCTACGTGGAGTAGGTGTCGGGCAACACAAGTTATCACATCCTGATGTTGTGAAGTAACAACCTTCGTTATCTGAGACCAAACACTAAGAAGTGCCAGCACAGAGTGAAGAAAAACCAGAAGAGGCAGTCAGTGGAGGGTGAGAAGTACTACTGGCACCACACTGTTCATCACTCTCGGCAGACACCTGTATTAGTCTAAGCTCATGTGCTCAGAGATTCGTCTGGTGGTGCAGATAGCCAAGTTTATGTCCAATAGTAGAAAAAAAAGGTAAAGGCAGCACTCACTGAATCTTCATGGAAAAATCCTTTATTTTCAAATGCAAAACATGGTGGCGGTCTACATGTGGCAGGATATCCAAAGGGAGGTGCGGGGGAGAGGGGAGCAGAGGACTACGGCCGTTTTGCAACCTTCCGGTGCTTCTATGGGTCCAAAGGTAAGTGTGACATATTACAACTTCCTTTTAAATATTAAGTGCAGTCAGTGGAGGACCTGGTGTCGAGAACAGCTGCAGCGAGACACCTGAGCGGTGAGGTGTGTATGCTATTACTATATTCTTTACTCTTTTACTGGCTGTCTACAATCATGCTTGGCCACCATTTTGCTGAATTTAAATGAAGACACACAAAAAAATTTGATTTGGGCGAATCTGATTTTTTTGTAATATTTGAAGTGAGTTAAATTCAGATTGAACAGATTTGCTCATCTCTAATTATAGGGGTTGTGCTGCAACTGTAAGTTTTAGGGAGGTGTAAACCTGCTAATTTGCATATAGGGTAAAACATTGAGGTCTATCCATGGTGACAATGAACATAGGTATCATTTTTGTTTCAATACAGCTGTTGTAATTATGAGAAACTCCTGCCACCAGGTCAGATAGGTTTGGGGAGCATTTGCGAATGTTGAAGGCCTCAATAGTTGTGGCCACGAAGCACACAATGAGGCAACTGTTTCACTTGCCCTTTCTTTACTGATATCTGACACCACTTGTAGCTAGTCCTGTCTATTTATATTTGATATCTTCACTCTTAAGGAAGCCATTACCTTTCTTCATTCTAGTTTTTTCTTTACAATTTTTCATTATTTAATAAGTTTGTGGTGCTCCCCCTACTTTTTTAAGGATATTTAATAAAAGTTATATTTTATTTACCCTTAGTTACATTTTCAGTGAATTGTCTTAATTAGAAATAACTTTGCTCTTTTTTTTTTTTTATTTCATTTCAGTGAAGTGTCTCAATAGTTATGGCCACAAAGCAAACAATGGGGCAACTTTTTCACTTGCCGTTTCTTCATTGATATCTAAGCACATTTGAGCTCTCATTCAGTAACTACTTTTATAACATAAATGGGTCTAGTTCCTAATTAACTACCAGTCATGAATTTTAGATAATTTCCTTTTTGGCACACAATTAGTTAATGGCCGTAAGAAAAATTATATGCTGTAAACTAGTTTCTGATATATTTTGATGCCTAGACCTCTGCTAGGACGCCTTAAAATAGACCTACCCATGTACAGCAGCGAATATAGATTGTCACATCCTTTGAAATCCTATTCTGAACTCTGCTCTGTGTCTTAATTACAATGCACTGTACTTTGGTAAATTATATATTTCATGTTCTTTTATTACTACACTGTTCCTTTTTCATAACGGCATCTTGATTAGCTCCCGTCATTATTGGCTCCACCCCAGGAGAACTGGCTCCAGCATTCTTGTAATATTACCTGCCCACAAAAATACAATCGCAAATGGACCCTATTTTTCTTCCCCGTGGATTATGTCACTGGATCCTTTTTCTTGAAAACTAAAGCCAAGAAAAGAATACTTACAGAAACCTCAATCATTATGTCACGCCCATAATCTAATATTGGACAAGCCACAAAAGAAAAGTAGCCTGACATCACAGACTCCAAGGCACTGTGGGAAAATATCAAACTGGAGCCAAGTGAGGAAACCTCAACAATAAAGACCCAGAAAAATGCTAAATGCTGTTATACAAATGGTGAGATTACCATCCTATGTTCACTACAATCATCACATGAATTTTACTTCTACAGATACTATCTTTTTAAAGGATTTTCTCATAAAGTATGCATATCACCTACATATTGCAATGATGATTGGTAAGGGCCCTCTAATTAGCAAAATGGGTATACTGAGGACTTAGTTTTCCTTGCCACATCTGCCCCATTCAAATTCCACCTCACCACATGACTTTGTGATTTGAGAGCCCATTTCAGGTGACTGTGGGGGTCATAGCAATCATATATTTACCTTCCTACATTTACCTGTACTGTTAATGCATGATAAGCTTTTACATCATCTCAATATTGCAGTATTATCAGCCCCAATCAGTGATACATGGTGACACATCACCTGCTTCTATTGAAGCTCCATAGGATCTTAGTGTGGTCCTCTGGAACTTCTGTGGAGCACTAACTATGGTTACTTTGAACACTAGGCAGACGTCACCGACCAGAGTGCTCTCTTGGGACATTCTGTCTTCAAAGCAAGTGGACTTAGGGAAATAAACTATATATATATATATATAAACTATAGTCCTTTGAAAAATCACAGTGTTAGGCGTCAGTCTGGTTCTGGATTCGAAATGGGTCCAGGACCTTCTGTGGTCTCCCATTTCAGTCCAGCCAGGGCTGATGCTGCTCAGCATCATCATCAGCCTCAACGTCTAGCTGGTCCACGAGACATACAGATTGTCTCCCATGTATTGGCACCAACAAGGTTAAGCATAGGTTGTAGAGGGAGACAGGGTCCTTGGAGTTTAAGTCCAGAATTCGCCATAATGAGCATGTCCGTGACCTGGCGGATCGTGATTGGTGGTTTGGCACCCACCTGACCTGGTGACCGGGCACCGCCTGATTGGTCCACGGGTAATGTCACCAATGGCGCGTCGGTCGGCAGGGCTTAGTCTTTAAAAGGCCCGCCCACAAACATGGCGGCGTGCTCTGATCATTTGAGCAAGTGATGCTGTTGTGTGGACAACTCTGCTCCACGTGTTCCCTAGCTGTTCTCTCCGTGACCTGCCGATGCCAGAGTTCACTCGGCTAATTAGCACAGGTCGCTTAGGCAGGTTAGCTCCATAGAGGCAGGTTAGCTCCATAGAGGCAGGTAGCTTCGTCTAGCAGCCTGGCTCAGCCAAAGGGGTCACCTATCACCCCGAGCAGCCTGCAGACGTCCTGTGCACGGCTAACGCCTGTCAGCCACGTGGAGTTGAACCCTTCAGTCCGGTAGCACGCCGGCTGGGGGCACGTGTACCCGTTGGCGTAGTCACACACGCATCCTAGCGCCGCCACTGTAGTCCCTGTGCTGTAACAGGACTACAGATAGTTTTTCTCTGCCTATCTCTTGTGCATCTAACGGAGATAGTGCAAATTGCTATACCCGTTCCAGTGTGCAGAAACATGGAAGGGTTTTACATTTAAGTTGGTTGCTTCCCTTCCCACCCGGAAAGTGTTCGGCAGCAGTCCATCAGGCTGCATCGCGGACCCCGGGGTCGGTTGCATTCCATTATATTAAAGTTGTCTGCAACCGCCCTCCTAACACACAGAATGAATCAGACTGCAAACTTACTTCACAGTAAGTGATAGTCACAGCTCACCTTCTACTCCATCTATTGCTGCTTCTTCATTTCAGGCCAATATTCTGCTAATGTAAAAATTGCAAGATTTCTTCATATTGATATTATTATTATTATTATTTATTATTATAACGCCATTTACTCCATGGCGCTATAAAAAATGGGGTATACATGAAAAATGGGGTATACATAGCAAAAACAGTTAACAATAATCTTGAACAAAATGAGTCAGCGACTGGTACATAAGGAGAGAGGACCCTGCCCACGAGAGCTCACAATCTACAAGGGATGGGTGAGGATACAGTAGGTGAGGGTAGAGCTGGTCGTGCAGTGGTATGGTGGAGTGAGGGTTACTGCAGGATGTAGGCTTGTCGGGAGAGGTGGGTCTTCAGGTTCCTTTTGAAGGTTTACATGGTAGGTGAGAGTCTCATATGTTGGAGTAGAAAATTCCAGAGATGGGGGAATGCACGGGAGAAATCTTGTATGCGATTGTGGGAAGAGGAGATAAGAGGGGAGTAGAGAAGGAGATCTTGTGAGGAACGGAGCTTGCGTGTAGGTAAGTACCGGGAGACTAGGTCACAGATTTATCGAGGAGACAGGTTGTGGATGGCTTTGTATGCCAAGGTTAGGGTCTTGAACTTGAGTCTCTGGGTAATGGGGAGCCAGTGAAGGGATTGACAGAGGGGAAAGGCTGGAGAGTAGCAGGGCATAGGTGGATTAGTCGAGCAGCAAAGCTTAGGACAGATTGAAGGGGTCAGAGAGTGTTAGAGGGGGAGGCCACAGAGCAGGAGGTTGCTGTTATGATCTGCAACAAGTACTAAGGAAAGATAGGGGAAAGCTGTCCCTACAGTAAGACTAAGCTGAATCCCTACGATTTAGCGGGCTGCCTGTTCCTAGCGAACAGACCCGCCTTAGTCCTCGGCTAGTCTGAACGAAGACCTATAGCATAAGGGGAGGGGTCCCTAAAATAACTATGGACTGGGACAAAAATGGGACACCTCCTAAGCAGAGAAGTTGTTGCAGAACACAAAAAGATAAACAGACAAAAAGGTACTAGAGGTCCCAGAAGGAACAAACGAACCGACAGAGAAAGGCACAGAAGCACCTGGCTAGAGAAACAGTCAAACACTGAAGTCCAGCACAGCCAGGAGGGCGGAGCTGGAATATAAAGGCAGGTGGTCACTTGACCGCAAAACACAAGATGGAAAAACAAACAGGAGGGTTCTAACAGTTGCAGTAGTCGAGGCTGGAGATGATGAGGGCGTGCACTAGTGATTTTGCAGAGTCTTGGCTGAGAAATGTGCGGATCCGGGAGATATTTTTGAGTTGGAGTCAGCAGGAAGTGGAAAGGGCTTGGATATGGGGTTTGAAGGAGAGATTAGCATCCAGGGTCACCCCGAGGCAGCAAGCTTGTGGGACTGGGGAAAGTGGGTAGCCATTAACTTTGATGCTAAGGTTAGGGTCTTGAACTTGAGTCTCTGGGTAATGGGGAGCCAATGAAGGGATTGACAGAGGGAAAGGCCGGAAAATGATATTGGAACTGTTATGCACTACGTAGAGAAACCCAGCAAGACTGGCACCAAACTAGCAATGACACAGCCCCAAATGCACGTGGCGCAAGCTGCCTAGCTAAGCGAGCCCTTGAGGACCGGGAATACTCTTCACCCAGCTCCCAGTAAATGAAAGGGGGACTTTGACAGAGCCCTTCCCAGGCCCACTGTCGCCGAACTGCTGGCTTCTGGTTACGTGGTCAGTGCCTAGTGAAGGACCACGTGAGTACCTCTGCAAGAACCCCTGGAAGTGTAACCAGAAGAGAAAATGAGAAAACCCCTGAAAAGATACCAACACTACTTTTAGCACCACTCACCACAACAGCACATAGCAACTGCAATAAACAGCAAAGGACTGAGCAGGGAACAAGATTAAATAGCCCGCCTAATGATCAGGTGTTGCACAGCAGAATTCACAACATCCCACCACTGCCTTGTGCCAGACACAGCAACGTCCTACATTGTGTGGCAACCAGGGAAATCAGTGAGAGACACTGTGTCCCGCGTCCTCACACATCCTACAACACCAGAGCGGATGCTCCATAAGATTGGGACAGTTTACCTGCACGCGTAGTAGCTCCGCCTCCAGGATCAGGACAATGGCGATGCCTGTAACAGGAGTAGCTCAGTACCAGACCTGATCCATTCCTAGGTGGGAGCACAGAACCACAGTCCAAACAGGAACGAAAAGTAAAAAAAAATCCCCAAAATGTAGAATTTTTTAAAATATATTTAAAATAAAAACCTTATTTTAAAAATGAATAATTTTCTGATGACACATTTGCTTGAAGAGAACAGATAGTCCTTGGCTTTTGACACATTCCATTCCTACCCCATAGCACTACACCTGAGACCTATCAGGATTCTAGCCTTCACTATGAAATGCTTCTATATGCTATTCAGCTTCTTATCATGACTGTTAACTATATTCATTAATTCTAGTTAGTTGATCCATGACAAATTCCATTTCTTATCATAAAACCTATTAATTTAGTACTACGTTGCTATGATCATGACATTGGATAAAGCAAGGCTGCCTTTCACTTGATGAATATGACCAGTGGAAACCTAAGTAAGTGGTAGTGCTCCTATTGATTGATTGCTCTATCCTAAGCTGTGCAATTTTATGACTCTGATTTTGGCGTTGGGCAGATGATTATTTTATTTTGGACTCATTATTTCCTTTGAGAGACATTGAACCAAAGTCTAAGAAAAAAGGAAGAAATTACAAGGCTGGAGACAAGCCTTGGGAAATTCTGAAACCACTTTTTGGATTCAGACACTTAACTAGTTCAGTGCTAGAACAAATAGTATTTCATTAGATAAGGTTTCATTACAAGAGATATAAGAAACGGAATGATTGCAAATGTGTGCAATTGTTTTTCAAATGCGTATATTGTTTGTTTTATTTTGTGAAAAAATCTTTATACATTGTCATTGATGAATGCCTATAATAACATTTACAGATGTACACTTTTATTTGAATCAACAGCAAATAAGGCCTTGGCTATTCAACAACATGCTGACGGCTTTTTTGGCCATAGGAAATTATTGCGGTCACGACATGGTAATGTTATAATGCGAAGGCTTTTGTTACATCACTCTGATTTTAACATGTTAGACCTGTCTGTATCACCATGATAAGCAAATATTTGGTCTTTATAGTAAATGGAGATGAAATGAAAAAATCCATGTCAAAATAAAGCCTAAAACAAGAAAATATTGAGATACTATATGTACATGTGAACAGTCAGTTCTACAGAGGTCAAATCCTGAATCTCTGGATTTTTTTTTTCCTTTCATTTTCTTACATTTAATGATCATCACTAATACAGAGATTGAATGTTACCCCTACATATATACACTGCTCAAAAAAATAAAGGGAACACTTAAACAACAGAATATAACTCCAAGTAAATCAAACTTCTGTGAAATCAAACTGTCCACTTAGGAAGAAACACTGATTGACAATCAATTTCACATGCTGTTGTGCAAATGGAATACACAATAGATGGAAATTATTGGCAATTATCAAGACACCCTCAATAAAGGAGTGGTTCTGCAGGTGGAGACCACAGACCACATCTCAGTACCAATGCTTTCTGGCTATTGTTTTGGTCACTTTTGAATGCTGGTTGTGCTTTCACACTCGTGGTAGCATGAGACGGACTCTACAACCCACAGAAGTTGCTCAGGTAGTGCAGCTCATCCAGGATGGCACATCAATGAGAGCTGTGGCAAGAAGGTTTGCTGTGTCTGTCAGCGTATTTGGATCAGCCTGTAGTGTGTTTTTCCCATTTAATTTTGGGGGTGACTCCAAATCCTGGCCTCCATTGGTTAATAAATTTGATTTCCATTGATGATTTTTGTGTGATTTTGTTGTCAGCACATTCAACTTTGTACAGAACAAAGTATTCAATGAGAATATTTCATTCAATCAGATCTAGGATGTGTTATTTGAGTGTTCCCTTTATTTTTTTGAGCCGTGTATATAAAGCAACCCATTTGATGACTATGCAACCAAAGGTTTGTTTTTTTCAGTGTAGTAAATACAAATATCCCAAAGGTACTGTTAATTCTCAAGGATTACATACTTGGAATTACGTGAATTTCACAGTTTTTTTTGTAAACAGTAATCATTTTATAGACATTATGTGATGGAAAATGGATGATAAGCTACTGCCTTTTGATGTCCAGCAATTCTATGAAGAGGTCTATTTTTATTTCTAATATTGTTCCTTTATACAACACCAGATTTGTAGCAGGTCCAACATTCTTCAAGTCCTAATATCCGTCAACTACCAAAAACTTTGTGGTTGGCTTAGTATTTCCAGTTTCCGAAATTCCTTCTTAATCTTTTCCGGGACATTTATTTTTTTCTAATTTAGCTGGAAAAATCTGTTTTTTATTATTACTTTTTTTTTATTTTGTGTCTGTATAACCCATGATACAATTTTTTCTGTAGTATCTATCTACAGTATGTAGTATATACTGGATTTTCAGCTTGCATTTGTCAAGTGTGATATGCAAGTAGAACTTTGTGAGTAAATACAACAAAGTGCTTTCAGTTTTATTATGGTGCAAACTTTAATCCTTGACATCATCTATGGATCCTGAGATAACTTTCTATTAGACAATTTTTTTTCTCACTGGTCAGCCGTGTGGAATTTGTTTTTTTTTTACAGCAGCTATTAATCATTTACAGGACCATTTACATTTTCCTATATTAGAGAATCGCAATGTATCCCCCCCCAAAATTGGAATCTATACAGATGTTCTATATGGGATCCGTTCTTTTTCTGCACATCCATAGACTTGAATGGGCGGGTCTGACCTGACATAATGAAGAAACAAGTGCATGCTACGATTTTTCTTACAAGCAGATTCAGTCAGTGTAAAAAATCGCTCATCTGTACTACCCCATTGAATAGCATTGATCCTAGTGCTATCCATGGGCAGTCTGTTTTTTCATGGTCAGCGCTCAGACTGAAAATAATCTTGTGTGAATCTACCCTTAGAGTGGTGTTCACCTAAAAAGTATATTTGCAGGGCTAGCTGTGTGTAGAGATTTTTTTTATCATTTCTAAAAAAGTAAAAAAAATCTGCATGCAAAATAATGTGCCAATTACTTATGATTGAGCTAGATATTTTTTATGCATTTGAGCACTTTGCTACAAGAGTTGAGTTAAAGGCATGTTTGGTCTAAAATAAAAAGTCTGCAGTCATTCTGTGTGACTGCAGACTTGTGACTCTTCCCAGCACATGCACTGTGAGTTGTGAGGATTCGCCGTTGTCTGCCCCCGCAACGGCGGTGAATTATGCAATATGCATACTCCAGGGCAGAACCCATCTAATGTGCATGGCCTTGCTTAATACAAGTGTATGGAATAAGGCCACACCAAGTCTAGTGGCTGCGGCCGTCTAGTAGACAGGGGCGTCTAGTGGGCACGGTCTCACTCAATAGAAGTGTATTGAGCGAGGACGCGCCCATGGTTCTGCTCGGCATTATGCATATCGCATACTTCACCGCCGTTCTGGGGGCAGACAATGGTGAATCCTTGCAGTGCATGGTGGGTGTCCTGGGAGGATTGACAAGTCTGCAGTCATACAAAGTGACTGCAGACTTTTCATTTTAGACGGGACAACCCCATTAAGGCTCTCTTCTCACTGGGCTAATGGTTCTAATAGTTACTCTTATATTTATTTCTAATATGTGGCCCAACTTTCTATAGCTCTGCTATTACATAGAATGTTTTCCACATCCTGGTGGTAATGGTGATGACTGTTTACTCCATGATTAAACCGATGTGCCGAAATATTTGTTGTAATGAGAATTTAAAATAGGAAATCTCTTACTCAAGATCTGGGAATGTTGGACCACATACAAATCAATAGCATTTAATAGGTTACGCAGAATAGTGAGGGAATAGTTATCCATCATACGGGAAATGGTTTAATGTCTGTACTGGGCAGTGAGGTTTATGACTACAAATATTGGTGGCATGTTATATGTTGTGGGGAATATTATTCCCAAGTTCCTGGCTGCACATAACCTTTTTATTGGACGTATAAGGCATATTACAAGACCCGTACATAAAACCAATACCATTATTCATGTGATTACATGTCTGTAGCTGCTAAATGTACACATATCATATGAAAAGTACTAATGCAGTTGGGGGTTTGTGGTTGTTAAAATATGTTCATGGTTGTATGGATTAGAAATTAGCTCATTCATTGCTTTTTCTTACAGATTCACAGACATTTTAAATAGAATAAAGTGTCATGACACCATTATGTGGGAGAAATACATTATTGAGAGCTTTGGTTTGTTTTTTTTTTGGATAAAACATGCCTCCAGTCAAACATTACTGTGACTCCTATTGCAGTTTTTTGCCTGTAAACCATAAAGCTATTTTCTGAGATGTATATGAGCTTATACCTCTGTTACCTGGTTAACAACAAGTCTATGGGGACAATTCATCAAGATTAGCATAGCGCCAGTCATGACAGAGTACAGGGCACTGAATTCATTACCCACTTTATGAATTCGGCACCTCTACTAAGTGGAGTGCATCTCCATGCACTGCGCCAGTTAGGAACTGGATTAACATTTCTAGTGCAGAAAATGCTGGCAGATTTGATGAATTCGACAAGGGGGCATGGCCACGCTCTGGCTCCTCCCCAGCTCCCCTATCTATCTAGTTTGAAAAAGTTCCACACTTGGATTGAAACGTCGCCCTGGCATGATGGGTCAATAAACCACTATCGTTTGGACTTTTGGAGTGCTGCCTTCATCTTTCTTGGATATGTTTTGAGGTTTGGTTTTATCTGGTATGCTTTGCACTCGCTTACAATTTTTGGCCTTTGCTGATGCTGCACCTATATTTTGCTATCTGTCTATCTATCTATCTATCTATCTATCTATCTATCTATCTATATCTCCTCTATCATCTCTCACTTGTTAGTCTACCGCACATGTTCCACTTCTTCCCTCGTTACAACATAGTATTGGCCTCTTCACCGTCAGATCATTATGAAGCATGAAGGGGAGGGACAGAGCATGGAAGCAGGGAGCGTTTGTGTCCACCACTGAAGAGTGGACCAAGATTTTAACCATAAGAGAAACAGCATGGGGCACTACTTTAGATGAAAATGTAATGTATATACAAAACTGTACTCCATTTTAATGGATGTGTATTGCTAATGCACTTCTTTTGAATTGTTTAAACTCTTGAATAACACTTTTTCTGAGACAACCTCTTTAAGTATTGAAAGTTGGAGAGAGCTTTCGAACAGGTAAAATACTGCATACATTTGCTTAGGTGGTGCCTGCAATCACAGCTGTAAGCATCCAGACCTAGAGCAGAGTTTTTGTAAACTGTACTACAGCTTAAAATATTCCTTTTAATAACAAATTGATCTTGCCATGCATTTATTGTTGATGGTCTCAGCTGTGTTATGTTCTGTAAGCAGAACGCTTCCCTACTGCTTTGCATTGCTCTGACAGCCAAGTTCCTCAGCAAATAAAATCAAGTTCTGAATGCAGCTGTTGAGAATTCTGTCAACAAGTGCATAAATAGTCGACATTATCCACTCTGTTCCTGAAGCAACGCAAGACAACAATAAAAGCTTCACAAAAGGTCTTTAACTGTGTAGGTGTGTGTCTGTAGGCCAAGAGAACTCTGCAAACTAGAGCTAGAACTTTGCCAGAGAAAGCTAATTAACGTTTTCCACCATGACTAAATTGCTTCCAGTCGTTGGATGGATTTCACCTTTGTCAATGATTATATTGTCTTGCAACACATCCAGCACATGGAACGATGGGAATTATTTGGATTCCACCCTCATGCTAATGAAGTTTTACAAAGACATTGAAAAAAATCTAGTCACAGTTCAGAGTAAGTTTGCATTTTTTCAGGTTGTTGTTAGTTGATCTGGTTGCAATAAGAAAGTGCAGACATTTATATGATGTGGACTTTAGGTATGTTTGAGTTATTGGAATGCCAAAGAAACATAGGCAATTGGTGTCATTGGCCAAGGAAACATTCAAGAGTTTCTTATTGGTGAAAGGGAAAGTATGCATGCATTTCTATCTATGGATTCATGCCAATAAATAAAGAAACCTGCAGCACTCAAGCTTCATCCCAGGTGCTTTATTCCTCTTGTTCTTTTATTTAACCTTTGCTTGATAAAGACTGTTGTGGTTGAAACGTTTCATGTCTGGTTGAATAAAAGACTTTGGATGAATCTAGTGCTGCAACTTTATTTATTTATTGGATCTTAAAGGGTTTTCTTTCACAAAGAAAGTTCATTTTAATCAATAGATCTAGGAATAAAAATAAGTTCCACAATTGGATGTGTTTAAAAAAAATGTTCCTGTGCTGAGATAATCTTATAAATGTGCCCCTGCTATGTACTGTGTAATGGCTGTGTCTGACCGTACAGGAACATGGTCTGATCATACCACAGCTCCTGGGCAGGGGAGGAAGCAAAAGAGAATACAGACATTGCAGCAGGGGATTGATTGCAGCTGATTCTTTCTTTGAGGTAAAACATTGATTAAAAACAGGCAGGGAAATGTTTTACATTAGGGCTTGCTCACACTGCCGTATAACACGGCCGAGTGCTATCCGATGTTTTATCAAATAGAACTCGGCCCAATGTTATACTGTGGGGCAGAGCAGATCTGCGATTGTTTTGTCGTGCTGCGACTGCATCCGATGATCGGATCACATTCACCCATACAGGTCTTTGGGTGCATGTGTAACATTAGACTACACTCTGATGTCATCCAAATGCGGTCCAATGTACGCTCACAGAAACAATGGAGAAGATGGACAAATTACATTCTCCATCTTCTCCACAGCTGTGCTGCGATTCTCTCATGCAAGAGAATCACATCACACTGAGATGGCACTTGGATCAAACTCTGACAGAGTCGAGTGTCATTAGCATAATCTGCCCGATTCTCTCACATGAGACAATCTACGCCAGTGTGAGCGTACCCTTAGAAAAAGAATCAGCTGCAATCCCATGCTGTCCTGTCTGTATACTCTTTTGTTTCCTCCCCTGCCCAGGAGATGTGGTATGATCAGACCATGTTCCTGTACAGTCAGACACAGACATTACACAGTATACAGCAGGAGCACATTTATAAGATTATCTCAGTACAGGAACAACAGGAACATTTTTTTAAGAAACATCCAATTGTGGAACTTATTATTATTATAAGATTTATTAATTAAAATGAACTTTGTTCATAGAAAAACCCCTTTAAGTGTATCTCCTGACCAGGATACTTTACTGCCTGCACCCAAATTGAAGATATGTGATTGGAGAGTGTGATTCTTCTTTCTCTTACCATTACATTGTTTCATGCCATCACATCTCCTAGCTCTGCCATATTTTCTTGACTTTTAGCCTAGTTCTCCTCCTTTAATTATTATTAACAACAACTCACAGCCTCTCCAGATGTGGGATACTGCACACTTTAATCACAGCTTATATGTGCCAAGTGCAAGGCACAGAAGGGTATGGAACAGTCCATTAAATATCCATATAATAAAGGCAAAATCATCAAATTATTATTATTCTACCTAAACAGTTGGAAGATTTATTGCTGCTGGATAACAGTGGGCTCAATGTGAGAACCAGAAGGCGCTTTTACCATGTAAGCCTATCAAACCCTATTCTGATGCACCATAGATTTACATTCTGAAAGTCACTTCTGGTTCACACATAGAGTCCAGTGTGATCCAGCAAGTCAGAATAGCCATCACGTAACCCAGAAAAGGACTGGAGCGGCGCTGCATACTGCAGAAGATCAGTGAGTATATTAATGCATGTGCACTATATTGCATATACATTTACACAAGCTTAGCTTATAAAGTTTTCATGGAAGTCCTTCTTTAAGCACATTAGATGTATTTTGCCCAATCCCGAAAATTTCAACAGGACTGACCAACTGTTTATTGTGTATAGCAGATGTAGGGAACTAATTATCGTCCATAAATATGTTCCCACCTAGTTACAGGATTTGGGTCCGTATTCCGGCATGCTTACACTGCCATGCGTTTCCTCTGGCAATCACAATCTACACTTGTGTACTCTATCTTCTCTTAGGTTTCCTAGTCTTGTGAGAGAATACAGAACAAGTTATACAGCTAAGTGACAGATTTTGCCCTGATTTGAAAACTAATTCGCACAGCAACAAAAATGTATTGAAAATTAACTTAGATAATGATGTTTTTGTGTCAAATGGGAGAATTTCATTCTGTACATATAAGTAAATTGTATGTCACGGGTGTGTCAGAGGTGACAGACAGTCACCCTGCAGTGGGTTGCAGGAGATCTCTATGTTTGGCATTGCAGACAATTTCTTAGATAAGAGGCTGTCTTTAGGACCGAGCGGCTACCTCTCTCTTGCTAATTAGCTCTCTGCCTGGGTGTATACAGTGCCTACAAGTAGTATTCAACCCCCTGCAGATTTAGCTGGTTTGATAAGATGCAAATAAGTTAGAGCCTTCAAACTGCAAACGAGAGTAGGTTTTATGAACAGAAGCATAAATCTTACAAACCAAAAAGTTATGTTGCTCAGTTGAATTTTATTAAATTTTAAACATAAAAGTGTGGGTCAATTATTATACAACCCCTATGTTTAATATTTTGTGGAATAACCCTTGTTTGCAATTACAGATAATAATCGTCTTTTATAAGACCTGATCAGGCCGGCACAGGTCTGTGGAGTTATCTTGGCCCACTCCTCCATGCAGATCTTCTCCAAGTTATCTAGGTTCTTTGGGTGTCTCATGTGGACTTTATTCTTGAGCTCCTTCCACAAGTTTTCAATTGGGTTAAGGTCAGGAGACTGACTAGGCCACTCCAACACCTTGACTTTTTCCCTCTTGAACCAGGCCTTGGTTTTCTTGGCTGTGTGCTTTGGGTCGTTGTCTTGTTGGAAGATGAAATTACGACCCATCTTAAGATCCTTGATGGAGGAGCGGAGGTTCTTGGCCAAAATCTCCAGGTAGGCCGTGCTATCCATCTTCCCATGGATGCGGACCAGATGGCCAGGCCCCTTGGCAGAGAAACAGCCCCACAGCATGATGCTGCCACCACAATGCTTGACTGTAGGGATGGTATTCTTGGGGTCGTATGCAGTGCCATCCAGTCTCCAAACGTCACGTGTGTGGTTGGCACCAAAGATCTCGATCTTGGTCTCATCAGACCATAGAACCTTGAACCAGTCTGTCTCAGAGTCCTCCAAGTGATCATGAGCAAACTGTAGACGAGCCTTGACATGACGCTTTGAAAGTAAAGGTACCTTACGGGCTCGTCTGGAACGGAGACCATTGCGGTGGAGTACGTTACTTATGGTATTGACTGAAACCAATGTCCCCACTGCCATGAGATCTTCCCGGAGCTCCTTCCTTGTTGTCCTTGGGTTAGCCTTGACTCTTCGGACAAGCCTGGCCTCGGCACGGGAGGACACTTTCAAAGGCTGTCCTGGCCGTGGAAGGCTAACAGTAGTTCCATAAGCCTTCCACTTACGGATGATGCTCCCAACAGTGGAGACAGGTAGGCCCAACTCCTTGGAAAGGGTTTTGTACCCCTTGCCAGCCTTCTGACCCTCCACGATCTTGTCTCTGATGGCCTTGGAATGCTCCTTTGTCTTTCCCATGTTGACCATGTCTGAGTGCTGTTCACAAGTTTGGGGATGGTCTTAAATAGTCAGAAAAGGCTGGCAAAAGAGATCTTTAATCCACACATGTGAAGCTCATTATTCTTGGTGCCTGAACTACTTCTTAATACTTTTGGGGGACCAAACAGAATTCTTGTGGTTTGAGGGGTTGAATAATAAATGACACTCTGAATTAACTTTTAACGTTTTTAAAAAAAAAAAAAAAAATTTGCTGCAGTGCATTTCCCACTTCCAGGCTGATCTACAGTACAAATGTCACAATGCCAAGTTAATTCTGCATGTGTCAACCAGCTAAATCTGCAGGGGGTTGAATACTACTTGTAGGCACTGTATATACCTGGTGTGTCTGAGAGGGAGTTGCCGGCTATATCCATTTCTACTTGTGAAGCTTAGCCGGAGCAGTACTTCGTCCTCTCTGTAGCTTGAGGCCGTGTGTTATTTGGAGTTCATCTAAAGCTAAGCCATTTCACCTGTTTTGTCCACCCTTGTTGTCTATAGAGTTTAGTGGAGGTTGACTAGTGCTCATCTCCTTCCATCCCTAGCCATAGCCGTATGTCAGGGAGAGTAGGGCGAAGCACGAGTGCAGCGATTGCTGAGGAGGCAATATAGGGATGTTAGGGGAGACAGGGTGACGCTAGACCAGACTAGGAGGTCTCCACTTCCCCCTTTCCCTAGTGTCTGGGCTCACTTTCCCTTTTGCCTCTGTGATGCACTAAGTCTTTCGCACACCTGGCATGACATTGTATGAGTAGACAATTAAAAGAAACAATAATGTAAAAGAGCATTGGTAATTCTGTCAAATGCTGAAAAACTTCTTGTTCTTGTGTAAGTGAAGGTTACAAATAATGGAGACATTTTCTCACTAGTCCCTCTTGTGTTTACTTAGGTATTGAGCCATTAGGATTACCGAGAGCAGACTATTTCTACATTGCATCTTCCTGGCAGCTGTTGATGAACAGTATTTTAAATGCGGTTTGGTAGAAACCTTTCTTCTGTACGTATCTCACTAAAAACTGGAAGTATTTCACAAAAAATGAATGTTTGAGAAACTCAGTGGTCCCACCAGTGTCTTTTCCTTCACTTTACCACATGTTGTAACCTATGGTGATTTGTAAACATTTTAAGGACAAATCCTTCAATCATAAATTTCTCAGATAAAACGTAGAAGGAAAAGACATCTGTAAAAGTCTTTTTCTCGACATAGCATCCAGATTAGGAAGTAGCATTGCCAGGCTGTGTTTTTCCTACTGTTTTGGTTAAAAAGGAATTTTAAAATAATAATACAAAATTGGAAAATATTGAGTTCTGTGGGCTGGCATCGTTGGCTAAGAATGTCCAAAATTTTTCTTCAGCAAATGTTTTCAATTAATAATGAAACAAACATATGTTATATTGGTAAGTGGAAAGAAAAACTGAGCATGAGGACATATAAATCACCAATCCTATGCAAAATATTCAAGTACCCCATTTGGAAATTCTCATTTAATTGGCATAAGAGTTCTTCTTCTTCGATCTATAAGTCAGATTAAAGCAATTACAAAAATATCTATAGGACTTGGCATGTTCATGCATTACATAAGCAGCATATTGATTTTATTAAATATTAGACTTTGTAATGCTTTATTTTTCCAACGGTGGCACTGCAGGGAAATAGAACACTTACTATGAAGTTCCTTCTCACCAATTATAGATGATTGTTGATTTTATGAAAATCATCATGTTGTCTTTGTGTGGATATAAATGTACACTAAGGGGTTGATTAACTACCTCTGGACTAACCATAGACTATAAACATTCAGGCAGTCCACACATTATTCTGCAAGCAGCTTATAGGAGATCATACAGCTGTGGGGGGTAGGTAGCTGGCTGTCAGACACAGTCAGATTCCCCAGAGAGAAGATAAATATAGTTTATTACAATGTTTACCTTCCCAAACTCTGTATACTTCACTGAGCCATCACTTGTGTATACAGATTAGGAAGCACTGATGGTGCTTCCTTCTCTGGACGCAACAGTTATGTGATCCTTGGGTCTAGGAAGGGAGCAGGAGCTGCTGAGTTCTAGGAGACTTAATCAGCTCTGCTGTTCAAGCAGGAAGCTGAAATTCACCTGTAACTGTGACTTATATACCAGCCCCATTTACAGGGGAAATCTGAAATAAAAAGTATGTAGCAATATTATTATTATTATTAATTTATATAGCGCCATTGATTCCATGGCGCTGTATATAAGAAGGGGTTATATACCAAATACAGATATCACTTACTGTAAACAAACTAACAATGATAGACTGGTACGGAGGGAAGAGGACCCTGCCCTTTTGGGCTTACATTCTACAGGAATGGGGAAGGAGACAGTAGGTTGAGGGGTTGCAGTAGCTCCGGTGTTGTTGAGGTGGCAGCAAGCAAGGTCATGATAGGCTGTAAGCTTGTTTGAAGAGATGTGTTTTCAGGTTCCGTCTGAAGGATCCAAGTCCGGTGGATAATCGGACGTGTTGAGGCACAGAATTCCATAGGACGGGATATTCGGGAGAAATCTTGGAGGCGATTGCGTGAGGAACGAATAAGTGTGGAGGAGAGAAGGAGGTCTTGGGAGGACCAGAGATTACGTGAGGGAATATATCGGGAGATTAGTTCAGAGATGTACGGAGGAGAGAGGTTATGGATGACTTTGTAGGGCAGTGTTAGTAGTTTTAACTGGATACGCTGGGAAATGGGAGCCAGTGAAGGGGTTTGCAAAGGGGGGTAGCAGAGGAGTAGTGAGGCGAGAGATGGACCAGTCGTGCAGCAGAGTTAAGGAAGACTGGAGGGGTGCGAGAGTGCTAGCAGGTAGGCCACAGAGGAGGATGTTGCAGTAGTCGAGGCAGGAGATGATGAGGGCATACACAAGCAGTTTAGTAGATTGAGGGTTGAGGAAAGGACGGATTCTGGAAATATTTTTGAGCTGGAAGCGACAGGAGGTGGCGAGAGCTTGGGTGTGGGGTTTGAAGGACAGGGCAGAGTCAAGGGTTACTCCGAGGCAGCGGATTGTCGGTACAGGGGAAAGAGTGATGTCATTTGTTGTGATAGAAAGATCAGGTGGGAAAGATATGTGAGATGGGGGAAAGATAATAAGTTCAGTTTTGTCCACATTGAGCTTGAGGTAGCGGGAGGAGAAAAAGGAGGATATGGCTGCTAGACATGCTGGGATTCTGGACAGCAGAGAGGTGACATCTGGGCCAGAGAGGTAGATCTGGGTGTCATCAGCTCACAGATGGTACTGGAAGCCATGGGATTTTATGAGCTGACCCAGGCCAAGGGTATAGTTTGAGAAGAGTATTGGTCCTAGGACCGAGCCTTGAGAGACTCTAACAGAGAGGAGCTTGGGTGAGGAGGTAGTGTGGGAGTGGGAGACGCTAAATGTGCGGTTAGAAATGTATGAGGAGATCCAAGATAGGGCAAGGTCTTTGACACCAAAGGAAGAGAGGATCTGTAGTAGGAGGCAGTGGTCAACTGTATCGAAAGCAGAGGACAGGTCAAGAAGAAGGAGTAAAGAGAATTGTCTGTTAGCTTTGGCTGTAAGTAAGTCATTGGTGATTTTGGTAAGGGCGGTTTCAGTGGAATGGTGGGGGCGGAAGCCGGATTGTCGGTTGTCGAAGAGGAAGTTAGATGAGAAGTGGGAGGAAAGTTCAGTGTAAACGTGTTGCTCAAGGAGTTTGGAGGCAAATGGGAGCAGCGATATGGGGCGATATCTGGACAAGGTGGCTGGGTTGAGGGATGGCGTTTTGAGGATGGGCGTGATTGTGGCATGTTTGAAGGCAGCAGGGAAGGTTCCAGAAGATAGTGATAGGTTGAAAAGATGGGTTAGAGATGGGATGAGTGTGGGGGTGAGATTGGGGAGGAGGTGGGATGGGGTCAAGTGCACATGTGGTGAGGTGTGATTTGGAGAGGAGCCGAGTAAGGTCTCTTTCCGTGATGTTGGGAAGGGAGGTTATGGGGGTAGGGCAATGGTGTGGAAAACAAAGGGGTTGTGGTGGTCGGACAGTAAAGACTTGCCGTGTTTGGTCAATCTTGTTTTTGAAGTGTGTGGCAAACTCCTCAGCAGAGATGACGGAGGTCGGAGGGGGCAGTGGAGGGCACAGGAGAGAGTTAAAAGTGTTGAATAGCTGTTTGGAGTTGTACAATAGGGAAGATATGAGGGTTGTGAAGTAGGCCTGTTTAGCAGAGGTGAGTGCTGATTTGAATGCGAGTGTTGCTTGTTTGAAGGCAGTGAAGTCATCTTGAGTACGTGTTTTCTTCCAACACC
This sequence comes from Phyllobates terribilis, assembly GCF_046119375.1. Lineage (NCBI taxonomy): Eukaryota > Metazoa > Chordata > Amphibia > Anura > Dendrobatidae > Phyllobates > Phyllobates terribilis. The sequence continues at coordinate 419,394,430 of NW_027362771.1, forward strand.
GCTCCGCAACCCTGGACGCTTGTTGAAGCTGTTTAGTGAGGTTGTTGTGCCAGGGCTGCCTGTTGACTCGTCGCGCTCTGCCATGCATAAGAGGGGCGACCGAGTCAATATGTTAAAATTCGCCCCAAAGGTCTTTTAAAACCTAAAATAAAAGTTAAATAAAAAAAAAGCAAAAATAAATTGGAAAAAAAGCAAAAATAAATTAGAAAAAAAGCATAAATAAATAAAAAAAAAACTAAAAAAATAAGAGACACTGCCAGTCTGAATAAATGTTACCAGCCCCACCCTTGTAAAAAAAAATTCCAATATATTTAAATAATTTCTATGGAAAGGGGAACACAATTTAAAATGTTTTTACTTGTCCTTTGCGATTGTAAAAAAACAAAACAACAAAACGATAAAAATAGACATATATATTCTATTTTTCTTTACATTTCCGTTACATTTTCCCCCATTATCATAAAAAAATTACAAATTTGTAAAATAAAAGTAAAATAAATAAATTTGAAACCAGTACACCATGCTCACTCATTATAGTCCAAGTCCACCCTTCTCAGGACTTTTAACACATTTTTGAAGATTTCCAGAAAAGCCATTAAGTTTTGGGAAAATAAGGCATACCAGCACATTATGCTATAGCCGTAACTGGAAAAATCCAGCTCACATTGGACAATGATATATATTAGCAAGATATTTATTCTAATAAAAATAATATTACTAATTTGTAATTTTTTATAACCATATTGCACAACATTTGGAGATGAGCAGATTCAGTGGCCAGTAATTTTTGGACTGTTTTATGTTTTGTCACGTAAAAATGTGTGGAATTGCTGAGGAGTTATAACATTTTGACAGCTTGGCATGTTACACAACTTTTAGGACTGATGTTTTTTAAATTCAACAGCAAACAGTAATAAACATTTCAGAAGTTAGATGATGAATTCGGGTCATGTCAATAAGGCTTCTATGATCAGTGTAAAAACAGGCAGGAAATACTGTACAGCTACTCCTGACATATCACTGTCATGATAGATGTGTGCTTCTCTTCTACTCCAGAATGTTTTATAAATTTTAGGTTTCGAATAGTAACTTTACTCGACATATCTAAGAAATACAATTTACTGCACGGTTCTCACACTACACTATGCAGGAGATCACGCTACAAGACCTTAATAATACCTAATAGGCCATGGAGGGTTGAATGTTAAGGATTTAGAAGGTATCATAGAAAACTATTGTGGATCCACAAAATCAAATGTATTTGTCCTAGATACTTTACAATAACAAAGATTAAACAAAGAGACCAAAGTCTTTGAATTTTGATAACAAACACAATTTTTTCACTGCACAGTGGTGTTCCCTTCAACCTCTATAGAAGAAGAACTATAAAGGGCAGGCTCAGGGCTATACAACTGCCTCATCCCTTTTATTATGAAGATTTATGGGGATCTCAAATGTCAGACGGAGAGCCAATAAAGGCGATTGAGGGCCAGCCAATAATATGTGTTGAGCTAAAAGTGGTGTATCCTAACTAGCATTAAAGGGGTTGTTCACTACTTTTACATTGATGCCCTATCCATAGGATAGGGCATCAATGTATGATCGGCCGGGGTCCCGCACGTGGCACCCCCGCCGATCAGATATTATCGGTGCCAGCGGCGGCTGCCGGCTGGATGTGCTCTCCTGCGGGGCTCCGCTGTCAAGTGTTAGTGGCCGCCGCAGTGTACTGCAGCTTCAATTGAATGGAGTGCGGATCTGCAGTACACCGTGGCGGCCACTACCACTTGACGGCGGAGCCCCGCAGGTGAGCACTTCCGGCCGGCGGCCGCCGGCACCGGTAACAGCTGATCGGCGGGGGTGCCGCGTGCGCCCTGCAGATAGGGCATCAATGTAAAAGTAGTAGACAACCCCATTAAGAATGTTTGGCGGACAACAAATGAAAGAACAGTAGGGGGCAATAGAACAAGTTTGTAACAATAATATATTGACACAGGAGTATTTCTTAAAGGGGTTGTCCCTTTTCACCTATTTTTTACCCGCAGACTCTGTGATATGTCAAATGGCAAACTGAACTTAATTTACCCTTCTGATGTCCAGAGCTTCTTCTCCGCCGCGGACCCAGTCTATGTTGATTGACTGTAGGGGTGACGATATGTATACATCACTGCAGCCAATCACTGAGTTCATCAACTAAGTCAATGTAGATGGCATGAGCCACTGAGCTTCGTGATTGGCAGAAGCAATGTCAACGTGATGCTAGTTGACCAACAGAGACCGGAGCAGTGGTGAAGAGGCGGCATTGGACAAAGGGAGGTTAAGTAAAGCTCAGTTTGCTATGTTACCTATGACTGAGTCTGTGAGCAAAAAAATGCTGAAATGGGTCAATCCCTTTAGAAAATTCCATTTTAAAAAAATTATTATAATTTATTAACAATACCAATCTTTATTACAATGGTTACCTTTGGGAAACGTTGCTATAAACTTAAACTTCAAGCTATGTCAATAAAATGCTAACCAACATTTTCCTGAGCCTTTTGATAAGCTATTCAAAAACAATTCAAATAAAGTTTTCTTTAGTCCAAGCATTCAACTTTCTTCTATGAAGATAGAGCTGATAAATAATTGCTTATCAATATAGTCTTGTCCGGTGAATGTCCCCTCACTGAAGCATACACAAACCATCCTCATCATTTTGAATTGCGTTTTATTTATTCCCGTAGTTCTTTTTATGCCTTCAACTTACTCTTAAGAAATTCTTTATGCCATGGTATTAAACGTAGGTTTTCCTGGGAAAAATCCAGGTCAAGAGGTGAAGGAGACTCTTGGTGTTTAGAGAACAGAAAACCTAGATTTATTTTGCTAGTGTAGAGCTATAGATCACTATGTTTATTTGGTGCTTTAAATATATGGCTCTTTTAAAATAGGGGTCAAAATTTTTTCCTTTCAGTATTTTAGTTCAGAGAAAATTACTTTGTTTAGAAGACCCTCCTTCATTAGGTTCTAGTTACTTGCTATTGACGTTTTGGGTATAATGAGACGTGGGAATTTAACTGGGGGTATATAAAAGCTTTAGTGTTTTACTAGGGATGATACCTTTCTTTCCTCTTAGACTGTACAGAAATTGACAGAAAAAAAAATTCTGGATGACTGAGAATGTATTCATGCACTACACGTGGCTCATAATCAAACTTACCAAAAAGCTATTTCATAGATTTCTTTCTTGTTACCCAAGTTCTACACCAGAGGCCCCTACTTCACTAGTTAATTGAGTCACACAAAAGGATAAATGATACAGAACCTATTAAACAAATAACTAATAACTAATCCTCATGAATCTTACCCTATTATTCATTGCCAATATGTGATTTTGATGCTTGTGTCAAACGTTAGTACTACTGTGACATCCCTTGTGTCATTAGAGCACAATATTCTTTAGAAAGTATTAGAGATGAGCAGATCTTTTGAAATTTGAATCTTCCGACTTTGCCGAATTTCCCCCAAAATTTAATTCACAGCGAATATATTTGCGTGAACCTCAATACTGAAAATCTTGTAATTGCTCAGGAAATATACATGGGTGAGAGGAGGGAGAGAGAGAAGTACGTGGACCCTAAGAGCTTATAATCTACTTTACAGAAGAGGGAGAGAGAGGACCCCACTGACCATAACAGCTTACACTCTACAGGAGAGGGAGACTCACCCAGTGACTCTGGAGATGGAAAATAATAATCTTTATTTTTATATAGCGCCAACATATTCCGCAGCGCTTTACATACATTATCATCGCAGTCCCCGTTGGGGCTCACAATCTACATTCCCTATCAGTATGTCTTTGGAGTGAAGGAGGAAACAGGAGAACCCGGAGGAAACCCACGCAAACACGCGGAGAACATACAAACTCCTTGCAGATGTTGTCCTTGGAGGAATTTGAACCCAGGACCCCAACGCTGCAAAGCAGGAGTGCTAACCACTGACCCACCGTGCTGCCCAAAATGACTGTACAAACTGTGTTCCGCTGAGAAATCTCTGATGGCCCCGTTATTGACCGCCACTATACGAGGTATGATAACTTATAAGATGTCATAGGTGTAGAGCATTATGGGGAAGCCCATGTGGCAACCCAAACAAATGCTCTTTGGAGTATCTTAGTGTGGGAAATGGTGCAGTGCGAGGTTTGTTTTTTTTTGCGAACTATGAATCGATTCTCAAAAAGTTCAAATTCATGTGAAACCACAAATTTTAGGAAATTCGACTTGACCTCAATCCTCCCGGGATCGATCCATTTATCTCTAGAGAGTATGGAATTGCTAAATCACTGGTAGGGATAAACTGATCTGAACTGTGTAAAATATCCTACATTAAATTACTCACATTTATTAATCAATTTACCGTATTTTTCGGACTATAAGACTCACTTTTCCCCCCACATTTTGGAGGAAAGTGTGGGGGGGTGTCTTATAGTCCATATGTACCGGGCTGTCGCTGCGGGGGGGCTGCAGTGACAGAGGAGCAGGTCACAGGAGGCTGGAGCGACACTAGAGCTAACATGTGCTAACATGTGTGCTCACTATTGTTATGATTTGCAACATGAACTAAGGAAAGATAAGGGAAAGCTGTCTCAACAGTAAGGTCCCTAAAAGAACTAAGGACTGGGACAAAAATGGGACACCTCCAAAACAGAGAAGTTGTTGCAGAACACAAAAAGACAAACTGACAAAAAGGTACTAGAGGTCCAAAAAGGACCAAGAGAACTGACAGAGAAAGGCACCGAAGCAACTGGCTAGAGAAACAGTCAAACACTGAAGTCCAGCACAGCCAAAATGGCGGAGCTGGAATATAAAGGCAGATGGTCATGTAACCGCAAAACACAAGATGGAAAAAACAAACAGGAGGGTTCTAACAGTACCCCCTCTTTTATGAGGATCCTCCGGATCCTCCAGGCTCAGGCCTATTCTTAAACCTCTTGTGGAAAGCTTTAACAAGCCTAGGAGCAGAGACATCATCCGTCCTTACCCAGGAGTTGTCTTCGGGACCGAAACCCTTCCAGGAGACAAGATATTCACCGTCTTCCACCACAGGAAGAACTGTGACAATGGAATCCCTATCTGATACATCAGCACTTTTCAACAAGGAAACATGAAACACAGGATTAATCTTCCAGGAAGTAGGGACATCCAACCTAACAGTAGACGGTTAACAACCTGAAGCACTTTAAATGGACCCACAAACTTAGGACCCAGTTTTTTAGAGGGAATCCTCAACCGCAGGTTCTTTGAGGACAACCAAACCATGTCACCCACAGTAAACAAAACGTCCTTACGTTTCCTGTCAAAATACTTCTTGGACTTCTTGTTAGCCTCTTGAAGGTTGCAACGTACATTAGTCCAAACTCTCTCCAGATCACCTGAAAAATTCTCCTCCTCCGGTACCGCCGACCCCAATTTGGAGAACGAGCCAAAAGACGGATGTCTCCCAGTGCAACAAAAAAAAGGAGAACACCCAGCAGAGGAGGATGTATGATTGTTAAGAGCAAATTCTGCGAGAGGCAGAAACTCAGACCACACCTCTTGATTGTCCGCCACAAAACAACGCAAAAACTGTTCTACATTCTGGTTCTTTATTTCTGTCTGTCCATTAGACTCAAGATGATACCCAGACGAAAATGACAAATGGACTCCCAACCTGTCACCAAAAGCACGCCAAAAGCGAGCCACAAACTGAGGTCTTCTATCAGAAACAATATCCGTGGGAACGCCATGGAGCTTGACAATCTTCTTAACAAACGCCTTAGCGAGTGTCTTGGCGCAGGGCAACTTAATGAATGGAACCAAATGACACATCTTACTAAAACGGTCCACAACCACCCTCGGACACAGGAAGATCAGTAATAAAATCAATTGTGAGATGCGTCCAAGGTGCAATAGGAACCTCCACAGGGCAAAGCAACCCCGTAGCAGAAGTATATGAAGCCTTTGACCTAGCACACACAGTACATTGATGCACCCACTTGATGACTTCCTTCTGCCATCTTAGTCTCTGAAATTCCTGGATGACCTACCAACCGAGACTCATGACACTCCACAAACAAATCTCTCCTAAAGGCTCTAGGCACGAACAACCTCCCACGGGGAGTGTTAGATGGCGCATCATCTTGAGCTTTCAGAATCCCATTCTCCAAAATGGAGTCCAATGCCGCCGCCACAACTCCTTTCTGTAAAATGCTCTCCTCCTCCTCGGCACCGACCGTAGGAGAGAAGCTGCGAGATAAAGCATTGGCTTTAACATTCTTAGTACCAGGGATATTGGTAACAGAAAAATGAAACCGAGAAAAAAAAAGTGCCCACCTAGCTTGACAGGCATTCAAGCGCTTGGCAGCATCCAGATAGATCAAATTCTTATGATCTGTGAAAACCTGTATAGGAAATCTAGCGCCTTCTAAAAAATGACGCCAATGTTCAAACACGAGTTTAATAGCCAGCAACTCCCGATTTCCAACATCATAATTCAGTTCGGTTTCCGAAATTTTTTTTGAAAAAAAGGCACAAGGATGTACTCCATCCTTGTTCTCTTGAGACAAAACTGCTCCGACCTCCACCGATGAAGCATCGACCTCGATCAAAAAAGGCTTGGTCTCATCAGGCAGCATAAGGATAGAGGCAGAACTGAACATCTCTTTGAGATACTCAAATGCTTCAATGGCCTCAGTAGTCCACTGGACCGTATTCGCACCTTTCCTGGTGAGATCGGTCAGAGGCTTAACAATTACAGAAAAATTCTTAATGAATTTCCAGTAATAATTGGCAAAACCCAAAAATCTCTGTATAGATTTCAAACCAATAGGCCTAGGCCATTCCTGCTCAGCCTGAACCTTCACCAGGTCCATCTCAAAGCCCTCGCTGGAGCCAATGTAGCCCAAAAAACTAATTTTCTGCACAGCGAACTCACATTTCTCCAGCTTAGCAAAGAGTGAATTATCACTCAATAACTGAAAAACTTCACATACACTCTGCCAATGGGACTGCAGATCTGGTGAATAAATCAAAATGTCATCCAAATCCACAACCACATTCTTACCAATCAAAGGTCTCAGGATGTCATTAATAAGGTTCTGAAAAAATGCAGGTGCATTGGTAAGACCAAAAGGCATCACCAGATTCTCGAAATGACCTACCGGAGTGTTAAAAGCAGTTTTCTATTCATCACCCTCCTTCACTCGTAACAAATTGTATGCCCCCCGGAGATCAATCTTAGAGAACCACTTGGCCCCGACCAACTGGTTAAACAAGTCCGGAATTAACGGCAATGGGTAGGAATTGCGTACGGTAATCTCATTAATTTCACGAAAATCCAGATATGGACGTAAACCCCCGTCCTTTTTTTTTAACAAAGAAAAATCCAACTGCCACAGGCGACTTAGAAGGTCTAATGTGACCAGCAGCCAGGCTAGTCTGTATGTACTCCTCCAAGGCCTTTCTTTCAGGGATAGTCAGATTAAACAAGCGTCTCTTGGGAAAAGTAGCTCCAGGAACAAACTCAATGGCGCAATCATAATCCCTATGAGGAGGTAAAATTTGCGACTCCTCCTCTGAAAAAAGCCTCCAAAAATCTTGAATAAGTACAGGTAATTCCCATTTTTCCACAGCCGCAATGCGACCATTACAACATTTATCATAGCACTTCGGACTCCAAGACTTAATCACATTAGTAGACCAGTCCAGCAAAGGATTGTGCAGTTTTAACCAAGGCAATCCTAGAATGACCGGAGAGGGTAAATTATCTAATACCACCAAGTCCAAAATTTCTTGGTGAACTCCATTGATAGTGAGGGGAAATGCAGCAACCTTGTGAGTAATACATTTCGAGGGAGTGTTATCAATTGCAATCACAGAAATAGGTGATGACAAAGGTTTGGATTTCAATTTAAGGTTTTCCAAAAACCCTTTATCAATCACATTAAGTGTTGAACCACAATCCACAAATACCTGAAATTCAATCAAATTTTCCTGCAAAGTAGTACTCCCAGAAAGAAATACTCCTGCAGAGCGTAAACAAGCTATACGGGCGTAACTGATCTTTTTTTTTTCTTTACTTAAACGAAGCTCACAATACTTAATCAAATGATCAGCTTTACCACAATAAAGACACAATCCCTCGGCGAACCTCCGGTCTCTTACCTGAGAGGGGAGCGACTTCGCCCCAACCTCCATCGGTTTTCCGCCGTCAGAGCAGATTTTCTGGGGACTAGGACCTGGCATTACAGGAGCCTTTACCTCATTCTGTCTAAATCTCAATCTCCTATCCACACGAACAGCTAATTGCATGGCATCCTGCGGAGTCTCAGGCGCGGGGAATGCAATTAGCAAATCCTTAACCCTTTCACTCAGACCAGCAAGAAATAGACATTTCAGAGCTGGATCATTCCATTTAACTTCTTTGGCCCATCTTCTGAAGTGTGTGCAATAATTTTTAACATCACCTGACCCCTGATTCAAACACCTGAGTTCTGCCTCAGCAGATGAGATTCGATCAGGATCGTCATATAATAGCCCTATAGCAGAAAAAAATTCTTCTACAGACCTTAAACATGGATCATTAGGTTGGAGAGAAAAGGCCCACCCCTGTGGTTCTTTGCGCAAAAGTGACATAATAAAACAAAAGCGCTGTGATTCATTCCCAGAGGACCTTGGTCTCAAACAAAAATATAACAAACAAGCATTTTTAAATGAAAAAAAAATCTTGCTGTTTACCATAAAAAAAACATCAGGCAGTCCTACCTTGGGTTCCACAAAATGCGCGTCAGAACAGCTACTCACGTGTTGCTGGAGCTCGGCCACCTCCAGAGACAATCCCTGCAGGTGTTGAGCCAAATCCTGGACGGAAACCATACTGATCCCCAAATTTCTTTCCTTTTAGTTTTTTTTGGGCTGGACTTACTGTTATGATCTGCTACATGAACTAAGGAAAGATAAGGGAAAGCTGTCCCTACAGAAAGACTAAGCTGAATCCCTACGATGTAGCGGGCTGCCTGTTCCTAGCGAACAGACCCGCCTTTGTCCTCGGCTAGTCTGAACGAAGACCTATAGCATAAGGGAAGGGTCCCTAAAAGAACTAAGGACTAGGACAAAAATGGGACACCTCCTAAGCAGAGAAGTTGTTGCAGAACACAAAAAGACAAACTGACAAAAAGGTATTAGAGGTCCTAGAAGGACCAAGCGAACTGACAGAGAAAGGCACCGAAGCACCTGGCTAGAGAAGCAGTCAAACACTGAAGTCCAGCACAGCCAAAATGGCGGAGCTGGAATATAAAGGCAGATGGTCATGTAACCGCAAAACACAAGATGGAAAAAACAAACAGGAGGGTTCTAACAACTATTAAAGTGAATGAATGTGCACTACTCCCCAGGTCCATAATCCCACCCACCTCTCTAAACTGAAGACAGCTCTGAGAGGTAGGCGGGAATATGGGCGTGGGGAGTAGTGAATATTCATTATTTTTTATAGTGGGCACACGTGGCAGCCACTGGCTTCCTGCAGCAGCTGGGCGATCACGTCCGCTATTAGTGAAAATGAATATTCACTGCACCCCACAACCATAGTCCTAGGCGTGGGGAGCAGTGAATATTCCGACAGCTGACGTCAGCGTGTGGAGTTGCATGGCAGTGATGCTGAAGTCAGTTGCCGGCATAAGAAGAGGACGCCGCGTTGTGAGGGAGTGCAGGGAAGGTGAGTAGAATTGTTTAATTTTCTAATGTGTGTAGCATGACGCGGGCCATATATACCAGGATGGGGGGTCATATATGTCAGGATGGACATCCATATATATAAGGATGGGGACTATATATACCAGGATGGGGAACATACACTGTATACCAGGATGGGGATCATATATACCAGGATGAGGGCCATATATACCAGGATGGGCACAGGATGGAGATCAACTATACCATGATGGAAAAAGGATGGGCCAGATATACACCACGATGGGGAGAATTAGTACCGAATTGGAAGACATTACCCCCATAACAGTGTTAGCCGCAGACCCTCCCCCCACCCCATAACAGTGCATCATGACCACATTTTTTGCTTCAAATTTTTGTTTCTGTTTTCCTCCTCTAAAACCTTGTAATCCAGTGCATTTTATAATCCGCAAAGTATGGTACTGTATGTCAGAGCATGATAAAACTAGTGTCAAACAAAAACAGTTGTAAATAATGGAGCACACCTTTTTTTCTTAGCGTTCGCCAATTTAAGTGGTATACTAGGGGTGGACATGATCTACAATGTTTAGATGGAATTTTCCTTTATAAAGCCAAAAAATTATGCCATAGCAGGTGTAGATAACTTTTTCTGACTTTATTTGATACATTTGTCGCAGTTCACTCCAGATAACTTTTTATTATTTTAATTGACGCGTACAGTGCTGGTTTTAATAATTATGGGCCAAGGTGTTTGCCATTAACAGCTTAATAAATTTCATACATTATAGGGTTCATCCAGTAGAGAAAAATATTTTGGAGTATGGCAAAGAGCTTAGAGCGGTTTAGTAAAATAAAAGAAGTAATATTCACCTAAACAATGCTCGTTCCCATCATTACCTAGTTTTGCCTGGACTCTACTCTCTGGTCCCATCTCAGTATACAGGAAATTAATAACTTAATAACCCCTTTAATGATTAGGATGAGAGTTATTTCAAGAATTGTTCTAACAGTAATGCTAACCATTTATTTGAAGTCTGGTACATGGAAAAGATATTTGAGCCCCAAAGCTATTTTAATGCAGAAATGGTAATATATAATAAAGAATATAATGTGAAGCAATTTATCATCATGTTTCTTTGCTAATAATTTGAGTTGTCTGTCAGGAAACCTCTTTCTAAATGGCTTTTACTCTGGAGTATCATTGGTGTTTATGGAGATCTGTTGGGACCTCATAGATATCAGTGGGTGCCATTATATGCCTTCTTCTCCCCTAGCAGGAGACTCTGTAGATTTATAGCACACATTTGTTGGTATAGACTAAGTGAGGAATACACACTAATAAACTCTACCAAATTTTACAGTCCTGAGTGACTTTTTCCTGTGTTGTCAATTCCCAACGCACTTGTCATTTGACTTGTTAATAGCTCTACTGTATGTGGAAAGCAGCTGAGAAAATCTCCTATACAGAGTTAATTTAGTGAATATGATCGTTCTCAAAACAAATCCTGGATCCTGGCCATTTTAGCTTTTTTTCATGTAATCCATAGCCTTCTGATGAACACAACTCTTACGTTCATGCCAAAAAATATGCAGCGAGCTGACAGTTGCGGCTCATCAACAGCACATTACGTCTTCTAAAATAGTTATTGACTTTTTATTGCACAATATTTACAGCTTGTTATAAACCCTGAATGTCGAGTTTAAAGTGAACCAACAAGAATTATGTATGTAGACTGATCTCCTCCGCCGAGGAGTCCAACAAGGCATTACCTCATCTCCTATTTAAATTACAATCACAGTAATTAACTTTCCAGTATTGTCATAAATACTCATAAATACACAGTGGAAAAGTCAGATGGTTATTAATTCGAGGGTTTGTCTATTACTTTATTTTTTCCTTTTTGGCAAATCTACTTCAGGGGTATTTAAAGAGTAATTTCATCTTAATACACGATCACCATTTTCCAGTTTTTATACAGATATTATCTATGTAAAAAACTAATATTGTAAATTCACTGCTTTTCACACACAGCAGATTTATTGCAGGAATTTCTGAGATAATGCTACAGAAACAACCACATTCAAATGTCTGGAACTGATACCACAAGTCTACAAAAAAAACTTTTTTTTTCAGGTCCCAAGGTTTTTTGAATGGATTTAGAGTATTTTAAGAGTGTTGAATTAAAAAAAATCCCATTACTTTTCCTGAATTGGTTCTAGTTTTTGAGATAATTCATCCATGAAAATAATGCATTTCCCCAATGCGAAATGTGTGTGATAACAAATGCAATAGTTTTTGGTCTTTTGACTCTAACAGTGTCTTGGGTAATGAAATATATCTCATATAATTATTTTGTATTTCAATTTACAATGCTATGAAAGCGACTTTTTGAATCCAGAATTCTACTGCAATTAATTATTTAATGAATTAACTATTAAATGTCTCTGAAACTAGTGCCAATCTGGCAAAACTGAAGTCATATTCTTAATCAGCACCATAAACTTAATATAAAACCGTTCAGTCATCGCTGGCACCAAAATCACTGTATACCAGTGTAATCAGTTGCAGAAATTTATGCAACAGCCATATTTCAGTCCATATACAGTTTTCCAGTATGCTATATAGCCCAGAGCTGTATTTACAATTCTGATGGTTTTTACAACAAGCTTTTTATCTTTAATTTAGCATAGGTTCTATAAAGTAGTGTTAAATATATCTTTGCATGTTAACAAGTAGATACAAAAATATTACAATTTGAGAGATCCCAGTGGTTGATACCTTAATGACTAACTGAAAGGATGGTAACAAATAGCAAGCTTTCCAGTCTACTCAGGTCTCTTCATCATACTCAGTATACTACACCTGATGAAGAGCAGAGTAAACTCTAAAAGCTTCTATTTGTTACCATCTTTTCAGTTAGCCATTAAAAGGTATCAACTAGTGATGAGCGAGTATGTTCTGTTAACCCTTTCAGCGAGCATGCTCGGGTGCTCGCCGAGTATCTTCAGCGTGCTCCCGTGTTATGTTTTAGTCACGCCGTGCGCATGATTTGCGACTGTTTGACAGCTTTAATGCATGTGAGGAATGCCTAAGAAACAGGCAATCCTCACATGTATTAAAGCTGTCGCAAATCATGCACACAGAGTGACTCAAACATAACATGCGAGCACGCCGAAGATACTCGGATAACACCCGAACACGCTCAAGATACTTGGAAAACACCCGAGCATGCTGAAGATACTCGGAAAACACCCGAGCATGCTTGTAAATCTCAAGTAACGAGCATGCTCCCTCATCACTAGTATCAACCACTGAGGACTCTCAAATTGTAATATTTTTGTATCTACTTGTTAACATGCAAAGATTTGAGGACTCTCAAATTTTAACGTAAAGTAGTGTTAAAATTACTTTTTCCATCATCAGATTAACATAACATAATGAATACACTCATGCTTAGTGCAGGATACATTCCTGATGTTTTTTTTTTAGTGAAATAATGCTGGGAAATTTCAGCTTTGACTTCTACAGACATATGGATATACCTCTGCACTATAATGCTAATGTTAATGGGGATCAGTATAAGTTAAGTGGTTATTTCTCAACTTGTGTCATGAGCAGCCTAATGCTATACAGTTTAGTTGCTGGGGGAGGACGGGCACTCCTCCTTCAGTGACACTTCAGGTTCAGTAGCTTTGTTTTATTGCTGAGCTTCCTCCTGCTACTGTGACACATTCATGATCTGTCAGTGGATGTTCTGAAGTCTACACTGTTATCACTATATTTGCACATAGAGATAACAATGTCTTTGATCAAGCACCAACTCAAGCAATGAATAGGAGAACTGCTCTGGAAAGTCCTGAAGTGGTGACTATGGGATTGTGATTTTGCAGGACTTCTGTCAGGAGTTGAGAGGAAGTATGAGATAGGTGAGCTGCTATCTAACTGCTGTATAGAAATGAATGGACTAGTGGGAGGTAACCAGTATCTCAGGAGTTAACTCTTCAACCTGGAGTGTAACTACTGTGCATACTAGTCTTTAGTGTTGAGCATTCCGATACTGAAATATCGGGTATCGGCCGATATTCGCGGTATCGGAATTCCGATACTTAATTCTGATATTTTTACAATATCAAATACCGGAATCGGAAGTTCCCATAATGCCTGCGCTCTGCAGTGTCTCTGAAGGATGACAAGCTGGGTGGCAGCGCTCAGCTGAGATCCAGCCTGTCATCAGAATGCCATCCCAGCGTGGGAGAATTCTCCTGATTGTTTAAAAGCCGGCGGGTGGTAAAAAGCCGCCGGCTTTTAAACAATCACATGGCCCCTTACTGCTTCCCCGCAGCCTCCCACCCCGATCCTCCGCTCCCCTCGCCACCTCCAATCCCAATCGTAAGTTAGGACCGGGCGGGGAGCGCAGCACCAAGGAGCGGGGAGCGAAGGACCCGGGCGGGGAAGCCGGCAGTGAAAAGACTTCACTGCCGGCTTTCCCGTTCTGTGCTGCGCTTTCCCGCCGGTTATTTCAAATGAACAGCTGAGGTATCAGGTGATGCCGATCAGCTGTTCATTTGAAGTAGTCGCGGTGCCCTCAGAGGGTTCATGTGAGTTCATGCTTGACTGCATTGCATGAACTCACATGAACTTTCCCACGGCCACACAGGTCAGCCTCACCTCCCAGACCATCAGCCCGTCATGATTGGTGTGTGCGGGATGTCTGTGCGATGTGTGCGGGTGTGCGCTGTGTCTGTGCGATGTGTGCGGGTGTGCGCTGTGTCTGTGCGAAGTGTGCGGGTGTGTGCGTGCAGGCAGACATAGGCCGATGTGACACTACTACTCCCATCGGCCTATGTCTGTCCCCGGTCCACTCGTGCCAGCAGGATCAGCTCGATGGGAGCAGTAGTTCCCATCAGCCTGATCCTGCTATTTAAATTGCCCTACTGTGTCCCCAATAAATGTTAAATACATGTCATTGGTGGCCAGTGGTTGCCTACAATAAATTAGTTTATACATTACCTGTCCCCGCCGATCGCCACCTAAAATAAAGTAAAAAATAAAAAACTACACCTATACTCACCTAGACACCTAATTCCCCGAAGCCATCGATCTCCTGTAATAAAATATAAAATAATAAACCACAACCTTATCCTTACCCCTCCGTAGTAGTCCACGAGTGTCCCACGAAGATCTCCAGTTCAGAGCAGCCACATAGAATGTGACCGCTCTGAACCGCTGCCGCCGCTAGAATGACGGGGCCGTAAAGCAGCCCCGTCATTGCATAAGCGGGTTCACCGGAGTTCAGGCAGCGCTGCTCCGGTCAGCTCCTTTACGGCCCTGCTGTATCGTGAGAAATTCCCACGGTACAGCAGAGCCGTAAAGGAGGTCTCCGGAGCTGCGCTGCCTGAATGCACTCCGGTGACCTCAGTCAGTGGCTCCCGCTGCCGGGAGCGGACGTGTTCCCGGCAGCGTGAGCTTACAGCAGCCATGCACAGCTGTCACCATCTCCAGATGTGACAGCTGTGCATGGGAGATCAGCGCAGGAACGTGGACAGGTAACTATTTTTTTTTTTTAGTAAACTAAGAATTAAATAAAATGGTGTCTTTTATTTCAAATAAATTATTTTTTTCTGGGTGTAGTGTGTTTTTTCTTTTTAACACTTTGTAGGTTAGTAATGGGGGTGTCTTATAGACGCCCATCATTACTAACCTGGGCTTCATGGCAGCTGGCGCTGACATGAACCCCAGCCCTATTACCCCCTGCCACCGCACCAGGGCAGCGTGGAAGAGTGAGGCTAAGTGCCAGAGTTGGCGCATCCTATGGATGCGCCATTTCTGGGGCGGCTGACGGCTGGTGTTTCTAGCCTGGTAGGGGGCCAATATTCATGGCACCCTTCCTGGGCTATTAATATCAGCCCCCAGCTGTCTGCCTAGCCTTTGCTAGCTATTAAAAGAGGGGGGAACCCACGTCATTTTTTTGGGGGGGTCCCCCATTTTAATAGCTAGTAAAGGCAAGGTATTCAGCTGGGGGCTGATATTAGTAGTCTGGGAAGCTCCGTGGGTATTACCCCCTTCCCAGGCTTCAAACATCTGCCCCAGCTGTCTGCTTAACCTCCGCTAGAGACTAAAATTATGGGGGATCCCACGCCAATTTTTTTTTTAAATAAATCCTTTATTTTAACACTAAATGACATTTGAGGAGTTAATAAAGATGCAGTCCCTAAATTATTATTTATTTTTGAATTAATTTTTCCCAAAAATTTTGACGTGGGCTTTGCTATATTTTTGTATGCCAGCCAGGTACAGCATCCAGCTTCTATGAACGCGCCATTTTCCGGGGAGGCTGCGGACTGCAATTTGCAGCGGGTGGGGCCCAGAAAGCTTGGGCCTCCCTGCGCTGCAGATTCCATCCCCCAGCTGCCTAGTTGTACCTGGCTGGACACAAAAATAGGGAGAAGCCCCACGTATTTTTTTTTTAAATTATTTCATGAAATTCATGAAATAATAAAGAAAAAAAGGGCTTCCCTATATTGTTGTGTCCGGCCAGGTACAAATAGGCAGCTGGTGGTTGGGAGCAGCCCGTTCCTGCCTGCTGTACCTGGCTGGACCCAAATATAGTGCGAAGCCCCACGTTAATTTTTTTTAAATTATTTCAGGAAATTCATGAAATAATTAAAAAAAAATTGATGTGGGGCTTCGCCCTATATTTGTGTCCAGCCAGGTACAGCAGGCAGGAACGGGCTGCCCCCAACCACCAGCTGCCTATTTGTACCTGGCCGGACACAACAATATAGGGAAGCCCTTTTTTTAAAAAATTATTTCATGAAATAATTAAAAAAAAATTGACGTGGAGCTTCGCACTATATTTGGGTCCAGCCAGGTAAAGCAGGCAGGAACGGGCTGCCCCCAACCACCAGCTGCCTATTTGTACCTGGCCGGACACAACAATATAGGAAGCCCTTTTTGTCTTAATTATTTCATGAATTTCATGAAATAATTTAAAAAAAAAATACGTGGAGCTTCGCCCTATTTTTGTGTCCAGCCAGGTACAACTAGGCAGCTGGGGGCTGGAATCTGCAGCGCAGGGAGACCCAAGCTTTCTGGGCCCCACCCGCTGCAAATTGCAGTCCGCAGCCGCCCCGGAAAATGGCGCGTTCATAGAAGCGCCATCTTCTGGCGCTGTACCCAACTCATCCAGGGCCCTGGTGCGGTGGCTCACTGGGTAATAAAGGGGTTAAGGCCAGCTTGGCATTATCAGCTGGCCCTAAGCCCGAAATTCATGGGGTCACGCCAATATTAGACATGACCACCATGAATTTCTAGTAAAGTATTTAAAAAAAACACAACACCCAGAAAAAAGTCCTTTAATTGAAATAAAGACACAATTCTTTATTGTTCTAAATTAAACTATACTTACCATCACGCCCATTCCAGCTGAAGCCAACGATCTCCTGCAATAAAAGAAAAATAATAAACCAACCTCATCCTTACCTTTCCATGGTTCCCACGACAACTTCAGCTCTGCTACATCGAGATGACAGGCTGGACCGCAGCAGAACGCTGCCATCCAGCCTGTCATCCTGCAGACACTGAGAAGCGCAGGCATGCTTGCGCTCCTCAGTGTCTCTCTGTGACGGCATCCAGATGAGCCGAGGTCATGTCCAATGAACTCGGCTCACCTCATGCACGTCACTGACAGCGTGGGAAAATTCTCACGCTGAAGCGCTGAGTGCATGAGAATTTTCCCACGCTGTCAGTGACGTGCATGAGGTGAGGTCATGTCCAATGAACTCGGCTCACCTCATGCACGTCACTGACAGCGTGGGAGAATTCTCCTGCACTCAGCGCTTCAGCGTGAGAATTCTCCCACGCTGTCAGTGACGTGCATGAGGTGAGCTGAGTTCATTGGACATGACCTCACCTCATGAGAACGAGGTGCCTAAGCAAGGGAAACCACGAATATATAGCCAATATAGTAGAAAAATAGAAAATAGCTTTATTTGAAAAATTTATATAGGAAAATACTACAAGTCATACGGGACTCCAGTGGCAAAACATATGACACAAAATCACATATAGAAAATTAAAACATAATTAAAAACAAACAACAGGTATCACCATAGGGTGCAGATTCCAAATCCATCATGTAACATTTATCTTTTATTGCGTTTCCCTCACAAAAACCAAAAGAGGGGAATGGGTTGAATATATATATATGTATAGATAGGCGTGGAAGAAGGATATTATAATACAATATACATGGCCACAAACAAGGCCTCACACATCATAACCCATACTTCCATCAGCTCCCCAGCATCAATATTATCAGCCCCAAAAAAAGAAAAGACATATTACTAGCAACGAAAAAGAAACATGATTCACCTTATAGGATGAGGAAGCTGCACACCGTATGGCTCCTCGGCTCACCTCATGCACGTCACTGACAGCGTGGGAAAATTCTCACGCTGAAGCGCTGAGTGCAGGAGAATTCTCCCACGCTGTCAGTGACGTGCATGAGGTGAGCCGAGTTCATTGTCGGCTCATCTGGATGCCGTCACAGAGAGACACTGAGGAGCGCAAGCATCCCTGCGCTTCTCATTGTCCGCAGGATGACAGGCTGGATGGCAGCGTTCTGCTGCGGTCCAGCCTGTCATCTCGATGTAGCAGAGCTGGAGCTGTCCTGGGAACCATCGAAAGGTAAGGATGAGGTTGCTTTATTATTTTTCTTTTATTGCAGGAGATCGTTGGCTTCAGCTGGAATGGACGTGATGGTAAGTATGGTTTAATTTAGAACAATAAAGAATTGTGTGTTTATTTCAATTAAAGGACTTTATTCTGGGTGTTTGTGTTTTCTTTTAACTTTGACTATGGGGTTAGTAATGGGGGTGTCTTATAGACGCCTCTCCATTACTAACCTGGGCTTGATGTCAGCTGGCATTATAAGCTGACATCAACCCCAGCCCTATTACCCCACTGCTACCGCTACAGGGCAGTGGGAAGAGCGAGGCTAAGTGCCAGAATTGGCGCATCCTATGGATGCGCCATTTCTGGGGCGGCTGACGGCTGGTGTTTCTAGCCTGGGAGGGGGCAAATATTCATGGCTCCATTCCTGGGCTATTAATATCAGCCCCCAGCTGTCTGCCTAGCCTTTGCTAGCTATTAAATTAGGGGGGACCCCACGTCATTTTTTTGGGGGGGTCCCCCATTTTAATAGCTAGTAAAGGCTATGTATTCAGCTGGGGGCTGATATTAGTAGCCTGGGAAGCTCCGTGGGTATTACCCCCTTCCCAGGCTTCAAACATCTGCCCCAGCTGTCTGCTTAACCTCCGCTAGAGACTAAAATTAAGGGTAACCCCACGCCAATTTTTTTTTAAATAAATAATTTATTTTAACATTAAATGACAAGTACAGTAATCAACACTGTCACTGTACTTCATATATATATGACTGACATGTTTCTATCTATCTAATCTATGTATGATTCTCTATTCCTTCTATTCTAAATTGTCGGGTACAGATGCTGAATTGCCGGCCGGCTTTCTTAAAGAGACGGTGCATGAAAACACTATTATTTTTTTAAATAAATCCTTTACACTAAATGACAAGTACAGTAAGCAACACTGTCACTGTACTTCATATATATGTGACTGACATGTTTCTATCTATCTAATCTATGTGTGATGCTCTATCTTTCTGTTCTAAATAGTCGGGTACCGCTGCTGAATTGCCGGCCGGCTTTTTTAAAGAGACGGTGCATGAAAACACTATTATTTTTTTTAATAAATCCTTTACACTAATTGACAAGTACAGTAAGCAACACTGTCACTGTACTTCATATATATGTGACTGACATGTTTCTATCTATCTAATCTATGTGTGAAGCTCTATTCTTTCTGTTGTAAATTGTCGGGTACCGGTGTATGCCGCTGATGAATTGCCGGCTTTTCGCATAATACATTCTACATTATTCTTAGTTGTTTTACTTCTTGTAGAATTAACCTACAAGGAAAGAATGGGTTTATTTTCATTCCGATATTAGTGTCCCATTGACTTGCATTGGTTTCCGGTATCGGAATCGGCGATATCCGATACTTTTTGAGTATCGGTCCGATCCAATCCGATACGATATTTCCTGATATCGGAAGGTATCGCTCAACACTACTAGTCTTCTTTTGGTTGATATCCTTGCCATCAAGCTGTACTGTTATGACTGAACAGGCATATACACATGGGCAATGTACAATCCAGGGAGACTAATACTTAAACCTGACAGATAGAACACGTGATAACCGCACACCATAAGAATAGAAGAAAATGTGAAGGTAAATAGAAATTCAGCACATGGTCAGGCACTGACTAAGCTATAGCTGAACATGGAGGAAATCAGACCATGGAACAAAAGGTCACCAGATCAAACCCCAAGGCATAACATGTACACTATGTAAGATCAAGGCTATCATAGCAGGAAAATGATTGCAGACAGAAAAAGCAAGTCAGTTGCACACTTGCTAATTTTCATCCTGTCTAAATAAACCAATTTAAAAAAATTAGGATACCCCTTTAAATGATACAATGTATTTTCAAAATTGATATTTTTATGTAGATTTATTACAAAATAAAAAGTGGTGAGCATATGATTTAATTTTAACTTGCCATCAGCTCACAACTGGCATTAATCAGTTACAACAATCTACTGCTCAGAGACGTCTGGCCACAAGCGGTATTCATAGAAGTATTGTGGCCAAAAACAATACCTTCCACATGGAAACAAGGCCAAGGGCTGAACTATGGACAGAAACATAGGAACTGGAGTGCAGAAAAATGGCAACTGGTACTCTAGACCGAAGTCAAAATTTGAAATATTTGGCTGTAACTGAAATAAGTTTGTTCGCCAAAGATCTGGAGAGCAGTAGAATAATAAGTGTCTGCAGGCAACAGTGAAGCATGTTGGTGTTATGATAGTGCAGGAACTCACTTAGGAAACTAGGTAGCAGACGAAAAACTGCACCTGACCCTGTTGCTTCATATACAGACTAGAGATCCTGACCCCGCAATCCCTAGTGGTTCCTGCATGAGCTGAGATAGACCTAACCACAAACTAGACAATAGCAACTCAGACCTATGCTGCCTGAAAGGCCTTTGAATGCTTCAAGTTCCTCCTAAAGAACCGGAAGGCAGAGCAGAGTGCAAATTACCTACCGAAGGGAAAGTGTGCTGAACTATAAAGAGAACCCAAAGTGAGTAAAACAAACCACAAATACAAAATAAAGGATTCAATATGTACTGATAAAGAATATGCTGCCTAATTCCTAAAAAGAAACAGAAGATAAGTGTAAGGTAAAGAATATAAACAGCAGGGAGATAAATCCTAGCTGGTCTTTCACTGACTGGCTTAAACTACAACAGTATGGCTGGACATCCAAATGAGACTATCACCAGCATGAAATACCAGCATGGGGAAAGTATATAAAACCGCACCTGAAAGGTAATAGGTGATACCCAAAAAAGACTGAGGCAAGGACAAAAGAAACCAAACATCCAGGGAAAAGGTGTATCTGCTGTGGCTCGGCGGGGAGAGAAGCCAACCACAAAGAACATGCTCAAGGGTTCGAACTCAGATACATAACAAGTGGAGGCTTCTTGTAAGTTTGGAGCTGCATTTCAGCAATTGAAGCTGGTGACTTGGTCAAGATTAATGGTGTCCTCTGTGCTGAGAAATGCACACAGTTACTGGCATTACTGTTATTGGCTGGCTGCATCGTGTCATCATGTCTTATATAAGACCCGGTGATGTGATGCTTGGCACACTCTCCTCTGGAAGCAGTTCAGGGAGAGTTGATCTAAGAGGGAGAGCTTAAATTAGAGCAGGCATATAGGCAGTGTTTAATTGCTATTACAGTACTTGTCCTTTTCAGGGCTACATACTGTCCTTTCTCTAGTAAAACCACTGTTACCATAATTCAGTGTAAGGATAGCTGTTGGAGGAGGGATAGTTATGGATTAGAGGCACATAGGCAGCGGTTATTGCCTTACAGTTGTTCTATAGGTATAATGCTGCTGCAACCTCAAAACAAAAGTCCTTTTCAGGGCTACATACTGTCCTTTCTCTAGTAAAACCGCTGTTACCTGCATTCAGTGTCGGGATAGCTGGTGGAGGAGGGATAGTTTTGGATTAGAGGCATTTAGGCAGGGTTTATTGCCTTACAGTCCTTCTATAGGTATACTGATGCTGCAAACTAAAAACAAAAGTACTTTTTAGGGCTACATATTTTCTTTTCCCTATTAACACTGGAAAGTTTGCAGACATACAGTGCCTACAAGTAGTATTCAACCCCCTGCAGATTTAGCTGGTTTGATAAGATGCAAATAAGTTAGAGCCTTCAAACTGCAAACGAGAGTAGGTTTTATGAACAGAAGCATAAATCTTACAAACCAAAAAGTTATGTTGCTCAGTTGAACTTTATTACATTTTAAACATAAAAGTGTGGGTCAATTATTATACAACCCCTATGTTTAATATTTTGTGGAATAACCCTTGTTTGCAATTACAGCTAATAATCGTCTTTTATAAGACCTGATCAGGCCGGCACAGGTCTGTGGAGTTATCTTGGCCCACTCCTCCATGCAGATCTTCTCCAAGTTTACTAGGTTCTTTGGGTGTCTCATGTGGACTTTATTCTTGAGCTCCTTCCACAAGTTTTCAATTGGGTTAAGGTCAGGAGACTGACTAGGCCACTCCAACACCTTGACTTTTTCCCTCTTGAACCAGGCCTTGGTTTTCTTGGCTGTGTGCTTTGGGTCGTTGTCTTGTTGGAAGATGAAATTACGACCCATCTTAAGATCCTTGATGGAGGAGCGGAGGTTCTTGGCCAAAATCTCCAGGTAGGCCGTGCTATCCATCTTCCCATGGATGCGGACCAGATGGCCAGGCCCCTTGGCTGAGAAACAGCCCCACAGCATGATGCTGCCACCACCATGCTTGACTGTAGGGATGGTATTCTTGGGGTCGTATGCAGTGCCATCCAGTCTCCAAACGTCACGTGTGTGGTTGGAACCAAAGATCTCGATCTTGGTCTCATCAGACCATAGAACCTTGAACCAGTCTGTCTCAGAGTCCTCCAAGTGATCATGAGCAAACTGTAGACGAGCCTTGACATGACGCTTTGATAGTAAAGGTACCTTACGGGCTCGTCTGGAACGGAGACCATTGGGGTGGAGTACGTTACTTATGGTATTGACTGAAACCAATGTCCCCACTGCCATGAGATCTTCCCGGAGCTCATTCCTTGTTGTCCTTGGGTTAGCCTTGACTCTTCGGACAAGCCTGGCCTCGGCACGGGAGGACACTTTCAAAGGCTGTCCAGGCCGTGGAAGGCTAACAGTAGTTCCATAAGCCTTCCACTTACGGATGATGCTCCCAACAGTGGAGACAGGTAGGCCCAACTCCTTGGAAAGGGTTTTGTACCCCTTGCCAGCCTTGTGACCCTCCACGATCTTGTCTCTGATGGCCTTGGAATGCTCCTTTGTCTTTCCCATGTTGACCATGTCTGAGTGCTGTTCACAAGTTTGGGGAGGGTCTTAAATAGTCAGAAAAGGCTGGCAAAAGAGATCTTTAATCCACACATGTGAAGCTCATTATTCTTGGTGCCTGAACTACTTCTTAATACTTTAGGGGGACCAAACAGAATTCTTGTGGTTTGAGGGGTTGAATAATAAATGACACTCTGAATTAACTTTTAACGTTTTAAAAAAAAACAAAAAAAAAAAACAAAAGCAAAATTTGCTGCAGTGCATTTCCCACTTCCAGGCTGATCTACAGTACAAATGTCACAATGCCAAGTTAATTCCGCATGTGTCAACCAGCTAAATCTGCAGGGGGTTGAATACTACTTGTAGGCACTGTATATTACTGTATATACCTAATTTAAAATGAGCAAGGCATGCGGCCCTCGCTCCAAATTATTAGAGGGTCATCATATGGCCCTCATTCATAATTTTAGAGGGTCATTAGGCTGCCATCACTTCATAACATGAACTTGGACTCCCC
The DNA here is from genome assembly GCF_046119375.1 of Phyllobates terribilis. Lineage (NCBI taxonomy): Eukaryota > Metazoa > Chordata > Amphibia > Anura > Dendrobatidae > Phyllobates > Phyllobates terribilis. Next base: position 419,418,167 of record NW_027362771.1, read on the forward strand.
TCTTCAATCATCTCCCAGTAGCCTATTATCTATCTCTATGATACATGTTTCATTTTTTACCCAGTTCCAAATTATGCTTTCAACTATAGCTGCCACTGAAAAAAGAAACCTGTATAATCTGCTTGCTGTGAACAAGGTCAATTTTTAGAAATGGTAAGTGTCCTCTTAAACCTGACCATTGTTGACCATTTTATATGTTTAGATGATGGACTGCATTTTCTGCTTTTAGTTATAGAAATAACATGAACAACATTCATCCAAACTTCTGGCAGTACAACTTTTGGCTTGCAGTTATCGGATACCTCTAACCACCTTAACAAAGCTGATGGAAGATGTTTATAAGCATCTGTCTATAGTTCTTGACCCTGGAAGACACCAGAACTCTTCTGCATGCAAGTCTGTTTACACGCTCTAAGAAGGTGTATACCTGCAAAGGAGATTGTGCAGCAACGTTATATTAGGTCAATCCTGCACAACTGGAAACATCTTGGCAGATTTGTCTCTACATCACTTTGTCATAAAATGAACGTTCAACCCCCAGAAAAAAAAGTTTTGTAGAGACGGTTTTATTTCTTAGTACATGGATACAGAACCAAACAAACTGGTGGACAGAAATGATTAAAACTTGGATACAAGATTATGTGCACTCTAATCTGGCATAGTAAAAGAACTAATGAGATAGGCATGCCTTCTGAGTAATGTGTGTGCTGATGCAAATAAGGTCATGTGAGGCGAATATTAATAGACATCAATTAAAACATGTTATACATTGTGGAAAATGTAGCTATGTATATGTTTTGTTCTTTAAATGTGCACATTGCATCACTTAGCAACGTCATTTACAATGTCTTAATGTTCAATGAGTTTCTCAATAAAATTAAAATAGTTGGAGAAGCGTATAGATGAAAGTAGAGAATTTGGGAACACGTTTTTTCAATTAATATTTGTTAGAAATAACCCAAGAATAAGCTGATCACAGTTGCCACAAAGATCATTTATAATTATGCAGAAGAACAGCGCCACCACTGGGGAAATAAATAATTGCAGTGTGTCTGTTGTAATTTATGTGCTGTCTGCCTAATGCCCTGATACGTTAGGTCCTCCAGAGACAAAGGCACTCTTTGCAGATACTCTCTCTTTGGATATCTAGAGGTTCACAAATGTAAACTTTACTTTATTAACTCATTATACCCTAAAGGGATATTTGACAATTCAGAACGAAAGGAATGGATGCCACTTATGTACTGTACTTATGGAGTGTCAACCAATGTATATGAAATAAATATTGCAACCCCCCCAAAAAAATTAACATATACACAAAAATATGATTGCACTTCTACAATATAATAAAAAATGCAAATTGTTATTCACACAAAAAATGAAAATCTCTTACAAAATGCTCTCATTGATCCCAGAAATCAAACCCAAAATGAGGTTCCATGGGGACAAAATCCACATAAATAGCATATTAACCTTTAGAGCTCAATGGTTTGAGAGACAGACATAATAGTAGAGGAATATTAAATAATTGGGGCATAGGACATTTTCCTTGATAGCTTTGTGAGCTGTTCCCATACATGTTTGTTAGAACTTTCTGATATCTAGGAAAATGTTATAAGGATTATAACATAGTCCAGCAAAAAAAAAATTCTTAATGTGTTGGCTTTTAGGCCTATTCATGAAGTTATTTGGTGTGCTGATGCAAAACATTGCATTGGATAGTTCCCATCAGTTCTAGTTTCTTTGAATTCATAAAATTGTAGTCTGCTCTTTGAAAAAAGACAGTTCATGGATTGAATGAATAGTACAAAAGTTAAAAAACGCACATTAAGCTGGAGTTTGAGTTGGGATACATGCAGCATATAAACGCATGTTCATAAAACTGACAAAACCTACAAGAAACAAAATGAGTATAAACCCTGCTGTAACTAAATAAGTAAAAAGCACTGTCTACACTGTCTAATATTAAAACCTTACCATGTGTCAGAAGTGACCTGTATGAAGCCATTCCAAATAGGGTCACCGTGCCGTGGTGGGATGGATTTTATGCTATTTTTGATCAAAAACTGTGTTACTAAGAACCCTATGTTACTTAAATGCACTTTTGCTTTTTACTTATTTAGTTACAGTAAGATTTATGCTTATTTTGTTTTTAAGTTTTGTCTGTTGTATAGCCAGTGTGAACATGCGTTTATATGCTGCATGTATACCAACTCAAACTCCAGCTCAATGTGTGGTTTTTTTCATGGATTTTTGCATTTTGTGCAACAGTCCTTGAGCAGGATATTACATTTAAAAAGCTTCCCAAGGCTGAGATGTCCAGAGTTTGGGATCCAGTATTATCTCTGCTCTTTTTCACACAGGTCACTTCTGACACATGTTAAGGTTTTAATATTAGACAGTGTAGGACCGTCCTGAATAGGGTCACATTGTCACTGGTGGGATGACTTTTATGCTATTTTTGATCTAAAACAGTGTTACTAAGGAATCCTATATTATTTAAATGCACTTTTGCTTTTTACTTATTTAGTTACAGCAGGGTTTATGCTCATTGTACATAAGTTACCTGGTATCCATGGGAAAACTGAAGGCAGTAATTTTTGATGGTCGACAGATCAGACAGCTTACAAGTGACCCACTTTTCATAGCATCAATGAATGAAATCAAATCATGTGCCTGGTCTTCATTTGGTCTTATCGTAAAAAAACTTTCTTGACAACAAGAAGACAGACAACTACACAAAATTAGTAGAGGATATGCTTTTTCTTTTCAACAGGCTTCATCAGGTTGAGTCCATTATCTGCACAATCACTTAGATCGTTTTCCAGAGGTGAAAGATTTCACCAAGACTTAAAAACAATGGAAGCCAGAAACCAAGGAAGGATTCACATATGATAGCACACTACTCTATTGTTGCAATGTCATGAGGGATTGTCTTGGCAGATCCTATTCTCTGAAGTCTTAGAAAAGGAGCTTCTTGTGTGTCAAATGGCTGCAAAGTTTGTATCATAACTCTGTGCTTTTGGCATGAAACTAGATTTTCTTGTAGTGCACTTTTCATTTTTATTTTAAGTTTCCTTCATAACTAAAAGATTTTAATTTAAAAACAACATTAAAAAATATCATGATTTTTTTATGGGCTAGCAGAGTGAATAATGGCATGTAGCGTGTGTCCTGTATCTCAAAAAACTAGAGCTGATAGGGGAAATCTGGTGTCATTTATGGAATCAGCAAGTTAAATATACCCAGAAACAGGTCTAACATTTGAGGCACTAAAATGTGTGTTGACCAGTGTAATTTGTTACCTTTCTAGGTTCATAAGAAGTTATAAGAAGTTGCTCCCCCTCTTGTGTATATATTTGCATGAATTATAGGTAGAGTGGGCAGATCATTTGAAAATTGAATTTGCCAGCTTCGCTGAATTTTCCCCCAGAATTTGAATCATGGCGAAAAAATTCACGGCAAATCGCTGCATTGAAAAGCCTCTAACTGATGGGGAAATATGTGTATAGCAGTCTGAAGTCTCCTAGGAGTGTACTAAATTAGTTTTACTTTCTTTAATGCAAACACTGCCTTGATAATATTTAAGTGACCTCAATTTATCTGGCAAGGCGAAATTTGATGTAAAGCGAATGGTGGTATTTCGGTGGTATGTACTGGTCTAGTATTTGATTATTACAACAAAGAAGTGTGAATAAAAACAAATATATATATATTTTTTTACAATACACACATTGTGAGCTAGACAGTTATGCTTTAATTCTGGATTATGGAGATTTTTCTGTTGGCTTAAAAAATGATGGCTTATCTGTCTTACAATGCATGAAGCTTACTTTCTCCATCTTGGTTTCCTGATTTTGGTTTTGTGGAATAATTAGCACTGAGGGGTTTAATACGGCCCTCCTTGTTTATTCTGTAAAGAATAAAAAAGGCTGTTATTAAGGTGCTGTTACTGCAGTATATCTCAGATCAATCAATTCAGTCACACTGAGTGACTGCAGGTACAGCACTTCCCTATAAATTACTTGACTCTTTGGATTATTAATCATAGACTGAAACTACCACTGTCATTTTCAATGTGCTTAAGCGCTGCAGTAATACATCACAATCAGATTAAGCCTTTTTCTATCCCTATGTGGAATTAGCTGTGCTCTTTGACCTTTTATCCCTAAACAGTACAAGCATAAAATAGCACTGCTTGGCTGAGCTCCTTTTCTAATTCTGGCTTTGGTAATCAACCCTGATTGGCTAGGCTACACCATGTGATGTGGTAGCTGCAGGGCATTATGGGGAAGCCCGCACAGCTGTACCTGATGTGGTTAGTCAGCTCACTGAGTCTTCAGCAGTGTGTGAAATGGCATGGGACATTTTTTTGGATAGATTCTTGTGAATGAAATTGCAGAATATTTGAATTTGTGGGGTCCTGCAAATTTAGGGAATTTCACTCAAAAGTGATCCGCTGCAGATCAATCTTCTCTTCTTTAGTTGTAGGCACATGTCCTATGTTTGCTTTGTTATATCCTCTATATTTGTTACCGGTGCTATAACTACAGTCTGGTCCTTTTTTTTAACTAGAATTCCTTTACTAATCATGCTTATGTTTTTGTTTTTTATGGGTTTTAATTGATTACTTATTAGAATTACTAGACTGAGTTAATACTCCTGTTGTTTTCTGTTGGATTGATTTTTATATGGTGAGAAGTCTAGGGTTATAGATCTTTATTACAGATATTAACTGGATAGAAGGACAAATGGAGCAATTGTAAGTACACAGAGCTATATAATATGGTGACTGCAATATATGAAGAGGATAAAATCTTTGATGGGAGGAGGAGTGCTTCTTTAAATAATTCAGCATCACAAACAATAAACTGTAAATGAAAATATTGAAAGTTCAAACATTTTGTGCATAAGTGAAGATCATTCATAAAAGATAATGTCATGTTGGCATGAGGACCCCTTGCGTATCACTACACATACGGATTGGCTTCCTCAGGGGTGCATGCGTCATCAAATTCTGAATCATGGTGCTACATGTCCTTAGTCATGAATTGTGCTATTCATGAATAAAGAGTGGTGAGCTCATGTATCTTCTCTTTTAACTTACATATTACTGAATGCTCAGATTTGATCTTTTTTAATGGCGACAGTGAAATAAATTGTTTGGAGACAGCAGTGCTTTATGTCAGACTAGTAGTCTCATTTACGTAGACCATTCAGTTTATAACCTTCTTAAAAGTAAAAGACGGGATAGTGTTTAATAGTTCTAGGCTAGTGTGTCACCTGCCATTTTGAAGACACATTATAAGTAATGGGCCTATATCACGCTTCTGGAGAGATTTCAAATATATGTTTCTCCACTTTTAACAGCAGAAATGACTTAAAAGCCCTCAAATGCCATTAGGGATTGCTTGTCAAGAGGCCAGAAATGCATCCAATGCTGGCATTGAGCAATTTGTTTCATTCTTTCTCTGCAAGCATTTATGACACACATTTGCTTTCATTTTAAGAGGTTTTGGCACTTTATGCAGCTATTAGGCCAATTTATTATTTGAACTTTTTCAGCCTTTGCCTCGCAGGCAGAAAGTGGAGAGTCGCGGTTCAGCTCTCAATTCCGTCTGACACCTGCCATGTCGTGTCTCTTTTCATTTATTGTGAGTCTCTCCCACCGGACAGCAGTCTCACTAATTTTATTTTAGCATCATTAGATTTGATGGAGTACCCTCTCAGTCAGTCAGATGTTTTCCATTAGGGCGTTATGTTTGTTTCTACAACACCTTAATCTTTCTCAATTAGGAGGATGATTTACTAAAAATATAAGTACATTCATCAAAGTTCTAGAATCAGGGTATTATTTATGACGTTCGATTGTGCAACCCTATTTTATTAATGTATACATAACCTGGCATTGCAACATTACTATTTTCCAACCATGGGCCCTAGTATCAAAACTACTTCATAAAAAAGGTGACCATGCACATTAAAAGTCAGCTAAATCCACTGTTTTTGGTGGGACAAATAACTGTGTAGTGTGTATAGGAAAGTTCCAACTTTCTCAGATTGCAGGTAAAGAATGATTGGGCATGTTTGAATTTCAACATGCATCTTCCTTTTGTTTCCATAAGATATAAGTCACTGGCAGACATGGCTATAAAAAACATAAGCACCGTATAAGCATGTTTCTACATTAGAGTCATCGCTTGCAATTATAACAAATACATTTTCAAATTTCTACGAAGAAACCTGGCTGCCATTTATTCCCATCTTCAAAGGGTTGTCCCAAATAATGAAAAAGTTCCACTCCGATAACATATACTCATTTTTTTCTTTCCGGTTGTTCAAGTGCCATTTCCTGGATTCTCCAGATCTCTGCTTATTAAATATCCTACTTGGCATTTGGACTTATACCTCTAAGGTTATCGCCAGGCTGCAAATGTGATGTGGGGTATTCTGGCTGTGACATCTGCAGTCAATGTTACAAGCTGCGAACATGGTGGAAAACGGCACGGGAATGTCTGGGAATAGTGATAAGCAAATATACTCAAGTGGCATTGAATCCTACTCAAATATTACAAAAAAAACACATTCACCAAAATGTGGATTTTTTGTTGTAGTTTGCTTCCGCGTGGATTCAGCAAAATGGTTGTCACCAGCTGCCATTTCTCTGAACCATAAAGGGCCATCAAAAGGATAAAAAAATAAAAAACTCCCTATACTCACCTTACCGCTCAACTCTCCAGCCCTTCTTTTATTCCCATCACTCGTCCAATCCTCGCCATATCTTCTTATTACCGCCATGAGGACCAGATGGGTGACTGGTGAGAATAAAGATTTTTTTTCATTTTCTACATCTTATGCTTATTTTGCTCTGGGGTCTTGAGAGACCTCAAAGCACAAGGGACATTACATTCACGGAGAATAACTTAGCTGAAAATTGAACTTCCCTTGAAAATCCATACAGACAGGCGAATTCTAATTTTGCCTGATCCACTCATCTCTAGCCCGGTGTAAAGGGATGTATTTCATTCTATTGCTGTATGTATGGAGCTTTTGAATTATCTTGGACAACCCCCTAATAACTGACACCAACACTATAATGATTGGAAAAAAATGATTCCTTACTGGTGGTTGCTTTAAGAGATCAAGTCAGAGGCGTCCATGTTAATTAAAAAAAAGAAGAATGTGTATTATCATAAGGAAATGAATATTTACTTTACGTGTAATTTTGAGAAGTGTGTATTTAGTCTAATGGAAATATATCCTTGTATTTGAGGAAGAGGAATACTCCAGTTACTATTGATCCGCTATGTATCACTGGCAATCTATATAAATAGGAGATTTTGCATGCTCTATGGAATGGGAATAATATTAGTTAAGCCCACTCAACATAAACAGCTCAGTTTCTCATCTATACAAAGTATGAACAGAAAGAAATATGTGGAGGTAAATATCTACATAAGGAACACATTTTCAGTACAGAGATGGAATATAAATATAGGGATTGCATTATCAACTGCTAAACCTGAAATATACTTTATCTTCTAGAAGAGAATATTGTATGTAATATATTGTCCCATTTTTTATCTTTACATTACGTATGTGTCTTTCTGATCACCTACAGCCCCTCATTTGTAAATGTCATCTACAGTATGTATACTCTAAAGACCTTCGCATTGTCTGAGAACACATGTAGGGAATGTAGACAAATTAAGAACAACAGAAAGAATAATATATGCAACACTAGGGGGTCATATATTTTTATTAAATATTAGTGATGAGCGAGCATGCTCTCCACTGCTCGGTACTCGCCCGAGCATCTCAGTAGTCGAGATGCTCGGAACTCGCCGAGTACTTTCGAGATGCTCGGGCGGGAGCTCGGGTCCCTGTCCTGCATGTTTGGCGCTATTTAGAGCACCAATCATGCAGGGATTGTCTGCCACTCACTGTAATATCACAGCCATGGTGGTTGTGGCATTACAGTGATTGCCCAAATCGATGGGAACAGTGCTCACAGTGAAACATGAAAAGCTGGCAATTCATCAGCGGCATACACCGGTACCCGACAATTTAGAACAGAAAGAATAGAGCATCACACATAGATTAGATAGATAGAAACATGTCAGTCACATATATAATAAGTACAGTGACAGTGTTGGTTACTGTACTTGTCATTTAGTGTTAAAATAAAGGATTTATTAAAAAAAAAATTGGCGTGGGGTTCCCCGTAATTTTAGTCTCTAGCGGAGATTAAGCAGACGGCTGGGGCAGATGTTTGAAGCCTAGGAAGGGGGTAATACCAACGGAGCTTCCCAGGCTACTAATATCAGCCCCCAGCAGAATACCTAGCCTTTACTAGCTATTAAAATGGGGGACCCAAAAAAAATTACATGGGGTCCCCCCTATTTTAATAGCTAGCAAAGGCTAGGCAGACAGCTGGGGGCTGATATTAATAGCCCAGGAAGGGTGTCATGAATATTGGCCCCTTCCCAGGCTAGAAACACCAGCCGTCAGCCGCCCCAGAAATGACGCTCCGCAGTGTCTCTGAAGGATGGCATGCTGGATGGCAGCATTCTGCTACCATCCAGCCTGCCATCTCAATGCCGTCCCAGCATGGGAGAATTCTCCTGCTCAAGCGGTGACGTCATTTGCCGGCACCGTATGCGCAGGAGAATTCTCCCACGCTGTCAGTGACGTGCATGAGGTGAGCTGAGTTCATTGGACATGAGCTCGGCTCATCTGGATGCCGTCACAGCCAGACACTGAGGAGCTTCTGCGGCATATCAAGCTGGATGTCAGCGTTCTGCTGCGATCCAGCCTGTCATGTCAATGTAGCAGAGCTGAAGCCGTCCTGGGAACCATGGAAAGGTAAGGATGAGGTTGGTTTATTATTTTACTTTTATTGCAGGAGATCTTTGGCTTCAGCTGGAATGGGCATGACGGTAAGTAGAGTTTAATTTAGAACAATAAAGAATTGCGTCTTTATTTCAATTAAAGGACTTTATTCTGGGTGTTTGTGTTTTTTTTAAACTTTCACTATGGGGTTAGTAATGGGGGTGTCTTATAGACGCCTCTCAATTACTAACCTGGGCTTGATGTCAGCTGGCATTATAAGCTGACATCAACCCCAGCCCTATTACCCCACTGCCACCGCTACAGGGCAGTGGGAAGAGCGAGGCTAAGTGCGCCATTTCTGGGGCGGCTGATGGCTGGTGTTTTTAGCCTGGGAGGAGGCCAATATTCATGGCACCCTTCCTGGGCTATTAATATCAGCCCCCAGCACATAGATGAAAACTAATATTTTTTGGCACGCATATGAGCTGTAATTCAAGGCATCTTCCCCATATGTTCCTTTTTTTAATGAAAACTTGGGTAACCTACAGTATGTCAGGTCTTACCAATCTTCCATTCATTTTGAGATGTGTATGCAACATTCAGATTTTCAGCTAATATTTTAAATTTTGCACTATTTTTTTTACAACAGGAAAAATTTAATTTTGGAAGTAACCTTGTGCATTTGTTTTAGCTGACGGTTCTGTTCTTATTATATCATGCTTCTTTACAGTTTATCTAAAGCAAAACTAGGCAAAACCTATACATTAGACTTTTGTGTCATACACCTCTCTTTCAGGCAAAGCATTAAAGGGGTTGTTCAGCTTTAGGCTACACTTTGTGTGTCTGCCGACTAGTGAATCCTCACATTGTGTGTACTGCGCACTGTGAGGATTCTTCGGTTGTGGGAATCACAAGTATGTGATTTGCATATCTGCGGTCACATGCCGACTAGATGTGTGTGGCCAATCTCAATGCAAGTGTATTGAGCAAAGCTGGATAAGTCTAGTCAGAATGTGGCCAGGAGTATACAAATTGCACACTTGTGGTCACATGACTGCCTGCTCCTGGTAATGGAGAATCCTCACAGCTCGCAGTACGTGCGATGTGAGGATTCACAAGTCTGAAGTCACACATAGCGGCTGCAGACTTGTTGCCTAAGGCCAGACAACCCCTTTAACAAGCATATAACCCAGTCTATCAGTTTTGCAGTGTCCTTCATTATTATTATTGCGCCTTTCTTGTTACCTTAGACTGGGTTAATAGCAATGGCTATTCATTGGTCACTTTTTTAAGTTTCTTAATCACTGTTTTGTTCTCTTGCTTGCGGTCCATATAGGTAATGATACTGATATATATATATGATAATTATGTCCTTTTTATATCTAATAACACCATGTATCTGTGGCACCCCTGAGGGTTCGACCGCCACAGGAATGCTGCACTTCTCTAATGGAGTGTGGTGTTCCTCCTCTGAGGTAAGCCCAGTGCGATGGTTGTGACCTAACCTTTTGCATCCAACACCACACTTCTCCACCAGAGGGAGCTAGTATGCACTAGGTGCTGCTCCCCTGGTTACAGGGAGACTGGGGAACACAAAGTGGTAGGAACCAGTTAGTGGGTGAGGGTGGAGGACTTACCGGTAAGTTACACTTTAGATTTCATATTTAATAGAATGCCATCTTTGATCGTGGTCCGTCGTGGTCCGTCCGTTCTTCTGTCTAGCCTTTGCTAGTCTGTTGGCTGTCACTGTGCTGTCCAATTACTGTGTGTAATGTGACTTCCGCCTGGGAGGGCAGATCCTGTGTGGGCCTGCACTGGCAAGGGACACAGCCCTCGTACCCTGGCCTTGGGACAAGAGGTAGGTTGTAGACAAGGAATGTCTCAACCCGGCCAAGGACCAGGATCAAGAAGGCCCCGGGAGCTTTAGAGTGTGGCTCCCTAGCAAATGGGTCCCGGGGAGGATGCAGACGGAGCGGAGTACGCCACCTGTCCTCGCCTACCTGATCTATTCAGAGGGATCCCGGCTGCAAGAGGGGTACTGGCCCCCGACACCCGACCTTGTACTCTATGTCCTGGACGGGAAAGCCCAGTTAGGCCCTGAGGATCCCACCGGGCATCGGATGGAGAGGAATTGCCACCCGTGCCCTAGTCCTGAGAGGAGCTCAGAGGGAGACCTGGCCTATCCACACACGCACAGACGGGAAAGGGTGAAGTCTGTAGTGCAGGAACACTCTGGTGTAGGGTCGCTACCGAACACTGGACTTCCTCGGAGGTAGTCAGACCCCCGTCCCTGGTGGCCGCAGGACTCCGCAGGGAGCAGGGAGTCGCCTTCCCGCTGTCATCTCTGAGTAAAAGCCTTGGAAGTTCACCCCTATGGCCTCCAGACTGTTCATTACGCCCCATACCATGCGACACGGTGCCCGTACTCCCCGCACTACTACCCCCTCTTTGCTGTTTGCCTGCCCTGAGGCCTTGCTCCGCCTGTGGGGAGCAGTGAGAACTTTGGCCGCCATGACACCTGGCCTCAGCGGACTGTAGCGGCGCTGGTGACCCTTCACCAGGCGCCACAGGTGGCTTAGTCGTTAATCAGCCACTCAACCCGGAAAAGCCCACACCATCTCTTTCTAATGTGACGGCCCTGAGCACGGGTCGGGCCCGGGCCACGGCTGCATCCCATCTCTCCAACAGGGCCCGACACCGAGTCCCCAATACCCAGGGTAAAACACGGGCTTAATGAGTAGAGGCGTCACTTATCTGCTTTGTACAAGACATTACACTATTTTACATAGCCTTTAGCTGGGCACTTGTGTGTAACAATGGAATGTACTTGAGATTATTCCTACTCCTGCGGCGAATTACAAGTATGTGTGAGTGATCTTCTCCCAAAGTGCTGAGAGGCAGCCTGCTCTCAGTGCTTCAGTCTGTCATCAGGGTCCTATAAAATATTGGTCCGATAGAAGATAAAGACAGCGGATTGTCTACTTTTCAAGAAAAGTAATAATATATTGGATGGAAAGTTAGGGGGAAAAAAGCACAGAACCATTCTTTGACCTTTGCTATGGCATCTGAACATTTTTTTGGTAAAATATTGCTTCATTGTATAAAAACAGGATTTAAAGGGAAAGTGCAATCAATATTGAGCTACACTCAGGCAGAAAGCTACAATGACTCAACGGGGCGTATTTTTTTATTCTTTCTAATTATTTATCTTAATATGCACTAAATGTATCACAATGGCTTATACTGGTTGAGAAATCTGCTGCATCTTTAGACTATCTAGTCTAAGTTTACACCGCCTATTAACTGGCTCACTTAATTATTAATGACTAATGAGTGAGACGGGCACAGCCAAATAACAATAAATTATGAGTGCTAGCCAGTGTGTAAAAAGAGCATATAATACACTCAAAGGAGGGGAAAGGCAGCACTGTTAAAAACAGAAAATAATTATTTTGACCAACCAACAACAAACATCTAAAACCAATTAAAAACAGCCATATGGTAAAAAAAACAACCGTACAGTAAAAAAATCAGACCTCTGGTCTGAACAGATTTAGACCAGAAGGTTGACCCGTATGGGCAAAATATATAACAAGGATGCCAAGGATTTAGCGAGAAAGAAATAGCCAGCACAAGTATACTAAGTGCTGATAACAATAAGTAAATAAAATACAAACCAATGGAAAAACATGTCTAGAAAGTAACCTAAATGGATAGCTGTAGTTAGTGAGCAAGGAACATAACGTGTATACAGATATCAATGGTGGCGAGATAACTCTATATGTTTCGGCACTCTAAAATGGCTTCATCAGGGATTATTACTGAATTGGTGCATTTTTTGGCACATGGCTTTGCACAATAGACCACACCCCTTTTCAATAGGCCATACTCCTTGACAGACAAAGTGCGAAGTCTGAAATATGTCTATAATACATATCATGTAACTTGATAAATCTCCCCTAATACATCTAATTTGACCCCAATTTAATTACATATGGTTCACCAAATATTGCAGATCTCCTATGTAAAAGTTACTAATTATAAGCTGTTTGTGAATATTACTTACAGATAAGTGACAATCCTTGCTTCTGTTGGGGGAGAGAAGACTTAAAGACACAAAAACAGTGTGATGACAGTGATAAAATACTGTATTTTATGCAGAAGTCCAAAAGACGAAAAGGGACACTCATCACTGGTGTAAATCATATATTATTTTTCTTTATTGCAGTCTAACATACCGCCAGGTAATACAGAGACATAGGGGCTAACAGCCGTTTTACCTGAGAACCACGTTTCCTATAAGTCTTGTGGGCTCCTGCTTGTAACGCACTATTTCTATAAGGATGAACACCACAGACGATATTTTATAAGCTGCTGATTAATGTACCAGTCTGTCCGGTCTGTGCAATATAAGGGCTAAATTGAGCAGTGCCATTGCCTTCTTTAGCTTTTTTTTCCTCCTTGGAACTATACTGTGTTTTATGTCCTTAATTTATTCAGTTTATTTTAATCTTTTTCAATCAGTCTACTTCCCTCCTTTAATTACATTCAATTGATTTATGGCCTGAATGAATAATTGCTAAATGAAGTTTGCTGACAAACAAAAGTTCACAATCTTTTTAAAATATCTTTTAAGTCAGCTACTTTATATAATGCTAATAATAGGTATAAAATAAATTGCCATTATTTAACTCATGTGTAAGTTGTCCAAAAAAAATGAATTTGCAGTTTCTACAATTCTAACAGCGATAGGTCGGACTTGCTATCATATGACACAATAATGTCCAATCGTCACTTGATTTACAAGTTCTGAAATTCTCAGCATATATCTTAAAAACAAAAACAGGGAGAAGACATAATGCTTCTAGATATTCAGCCTAATTATTTTGCCACAGTGCTTTTACATTATTGTAGCAGATGTTAAACTCATTTAGAGCCAATATGCGGTTTTCTCGCCATAACCAGATTGGATTTCCTCTTTCCTGAAATATCCTTACCTAAACATTACTTGCTGGTCTATATCATTTCATAAAAGCTCCCAAAATAAAGTGATAGGAAAGACATTACAGGTTTAATACTGTCTGCTGCTGGCTGTAAATATGACATGGAAAATGTGATAAGTTTACACATTGTCCTTGTCATAACACTTGTGTGATGGCTGTAATTTACTGAGACAGATGCTGGGATGAGTACAAGATGTTAAAGTGTTTCTTTATAGGGAATCTTTTAGAGGGAATCTGTCACCATATTTTTGCAACTTAATCTGAGAGCAGCATAATGTAGAGACAGAGACCCTGATTCCAGTGTTGTGTCAATTTCTGGGCTGTTTGCTGTAGTTTTGATAAAATCATATTTGTCAGCAGGAAATTATCACCATAGGACTAGTCAGGGCCGGCTACAGGTTTTTGTGGGCCCTGGGCGAAAGAGTCTCAGTGGGCCCGTTTAACACATACCACGATTCATGATGCACAGATACGGCAGAGAAATATATATATACAGTATAGTACAATGCAAAAGATTTCACTTCTTACATTACATGATCGATATCTATTGTAAATTCCTCAATAGCTCAGAAACCGGTGAATCGCTCCATACAGAATACTGGCCCCCATATAACGCTCCATACAGGATACTGGCCCCCATATAACACTCCATCCTGGATACTGGCCCCCATATAACGCTCCATACAAGATACTGGCCCCCATATAACGCTCCATACAGAATACTGGCCCTCATATAACGCTCCATACAGGATACTGGCCCCCCTATAACACTCCACACAGGATACTGGCCCCCATATAATGCTCCATACAGGATACTGGCCCCCATATAATGCTCCATACAGAATACTGGCCCCCATATAATGCTCCATACAGGCTGTGCCCCCACATAATGCTCCATGCAGGCTGTTCCCCCCTTATAATGCCCCATGCAGGCTGTTCCCCCCATATAATGCCCCATGCAGGATGTCACCCACCGTTATAATGCCCCATGCATTATGTCACCCCCCTTATAATGGCCCATGCAGGATGCCACCCCCCCATATAATGCCCCATGCAGGATGTCATTCACCCCCCTTATAATGCCCCATGCAGGATGTCACTCCCCCCCCTTTTAATGCCCCATGCAGGATGTCACCCCCCCTCCCTTATAATGCCCCATGCAGTGTGTCACTCTCCCCCCTTTTAATGCCCCATGCAGGATGTCACTTCCCCCCCTTTTAATGCCCCATCCAAGATGTCACCTCCCCTCCCTTATAATGCCCCATGCCTCCATACATTAAAAAAAAAAAAAATACTCACCTCACTTCTCACCTGCTGCCGCTGCTCTGCTCGGCACTCCTCACCTTTATTGCTGGCGTCTTTCCATTCTGCGCTGTGATGGCTCAGGAGAGAGCGCGGTGGAAAGATGTCACCGCGCACTCTGACCTGAGACGTCACAGTCAGAGGACGCGAAAGAGACCGGAACTGCTGCGGAGGCACGGGGAGATATAAGTATTGTGCCACCGGCTGCCGGCGCCCTGAGCAAGCGGGGGGAGCAGGCGCTTACACCGCTCTCATCTGCTCACGGGTCCCATAGCGCGGTGGGGTGCCCGACGGCGAGTGGGCCCCCCCCCGCCTGCTCAGGGTCCTGCACTTGCCCGGGTACGCCGGGTGCTGACACCGGCCCTGGGACTGGTAAACCTGCTGCCATATAGTCAGACTCGGACTAGCCCACCGGGAAATCGGTGAATCCTCCAGTGGGCCCTGCTGCTGGCCGACACTGACAAGCATAGGCGGATTATAATGAGGTCAATCTGGGCTACCGCCTGGGGCCCGAAGCTCCGGGGGGCCCATGAATTGCTCCCATTATAATTCGCAATCGCATGTGTGTTATCATCGCTGCGGGCCCGCGGCCGCAGGCTGTTTAAATAATGCTGGGCCTGCCCTGCTGCATGACGTCACGCAGAGCAGGACCCAGCATACACAGCTCGGGCGCGTCTGTTCAGAAGCTGTGACTCACGCCCTGTAGTCTGTCGAAGAGGAGCCGCACCACCTCCCTCGCTTCCCTGCCTGAGCTGAGTAGCTGAACAAGCCGGCCTGTCCTGATCTTCTATAGGCTGGAAGAGCTGCAGTTAGCTTCTCCCCATGAGCGCCCTAATTGGTCCACACTGGACCCTGAATCCTAGGGAGCTGCTGCAGCAGAGATTGTGCCTAGACTGTGCCTGGCCCGGATCAACCATCATCAGGCTCATATATGTAAGTGCTGCTGGAGCCAATTTAGTTTTTTTTAAATTAATTGCAGCATATAATGTTACTGTGGGAGTGCGGTGGATGTGAGGGGAATAGGGGGAGCTGATTTGGGTAGTGAGGTTGGGGCACTGGGGGCCTTGTGTACTGAATTTATGTGCAATCTCATGTCATAGCTGCTGTCTGAGGAGGGTGAAGATAGGGGGCTTGTATATTTACAGCTTAGGTCTTATAATAAGCCCCTGCCTGATAGTATAATAAGCCCCCATACAGTAACCATGGCATGAGCTGCACTCTGTCTAAAGGGGTTGTCCGGTCTAAATCTACAAGTCTGCCATGCCTCTTTGTGGCTACAGACATGTGACTCCTTACATTATGCACACTGTGAGGATTCACCATTGCCCGTATCGGCGAGTATGCAATTTACATGCGCTTGGTCACATTCCAACTGCGCAGCCTCATTCAATACAAGTGTATTGAGGGAGACCGGGAACAGTCTAGTTGGAATGTGGCCAGGTGTATGCAAATGACATACTTGAGGTCACATGACAACCCGCTCCCTGCACTGGAGAGTCCTGACAGTGTGCGGTGCATGCAATGTGAGGATTCACAAGTCTGCAGTCATATAGTCACTGCAGACTTGTAGCTGAAGACTGGACAATCCCTCTAATTGTTTCATAATGAGCAGCTTATTATTTCTATAAAGTTATTAGAGGGGTTGCGTGGGCTTGGGATAAAAGTCGGCAGTCACTCTATGTGACTGCAGACTGGTAAATCATGATAGGGTGCGGTGCAACTGATGTCATGAGTCCCCATCATCACTTATGTGATCAGCTGGTCATGCGACCACATGTTTGCTATTTGCACGTGTCAACTAGATACCTTTGGCTTCCCTCAATAGAAGAAAATTGAGAAAAGCAGAAAGAGTGTAGTCAACGCATGCAAATAGCAAACGTGGTCACATGACCAGCAGATCACATAAGTGATGCTGGGGACTCATGGGCCATTATTACTATGTATGTACACTGTAACTGCGCCCCTGCACTGACTGAAAACTGGCTTTAAGGCCTCTTTCACATGTCAGTATCTCCAGCATGTGTGAGAACAGATTCCACATGTACTGGAGACACTGACACACGTAGATCCATTTAAATGAATGGATCTGTGCACATGTCAGTGTGTTTTCACAGACCGTGTGTAAAACATGCTGACATGTTCGTTCTTTGCAAAACGTCCCACACTGATGACATCCATTCTGCTCTGCTCCTCGGCGTATACGGTTGCCTGATGACAGATGAATTACAGCGTGGGACAGGTGAGTATAAGGATTATTTTATTCTTACTGTAACACTTGCTGGACACAGCGGCAGCACAATACAACTCTCAACATTGTCCTCTGCTGGTGCTAATTGCAGTGCAAGCAGGGGACAATGATGAGTGATGCCTCCAGCACCCCGTGCTTGGGAACAGCACTAACTGTACCGCTAATTCCCAGGCATCGGTACATGTGATCTTGATGCCGCACACGGGCAGTACACGTTTGCCACACGTATTCCACACAGGTACACACTGACTCGGATATCTCCAGTACTGCTTTTTTCCAATACCTGTAATATCCGGACATGTGAAAGAGCCCTAATGCTGAGCAGCTGTCAGTGCTGGGGCGCAGTTACAACCAGGATCTGTCTCTCACAGTCGTGGGTGGAACTGAGCTCCGCCAGCTGCTGTTAACGCCTTAAAGGGGTTTTCCACTACTCAAACAACCCCATTTTAGGCCTCTTTTAGACGTCAGTGTGTCCGCTACATGTGGTGACAGTTTCCACATGTACCATAGACACTGACACACACAAACCCATTCACATGAACGGGTCTGCGCACATGTCAGTGTATTTCAACGGACCGTGTGATCCACACGATGACATGTCTGTTTTTGGCCGGCAGCAAGTATCACATGGACCCATTCAAGTCAATGGGTCCGTGTAAACACGTACCGCACACGGATGACATCCGTGTGCTTGGGAATCAGTGTACAGTTTGCGCTGTTCCCAAGTGCTTAACACTGCCCTCATCAAGGTTCCCTGCCGGTGCTGCGATCAGCACCAGCAGGAACAATGATGAGAGTAGTAGTGTCTGATCCTGCATTGTCCATCTGTAAAAATAAGAATAAAATAAAAAAATCCATATACTTATATACAGGGTGGTCCAAAAGTAGGTGGACAGAAAGTGTAATAAGGTTATGAAGGGGGAGATTTATCAAACATGGTGTAAAGTGAAACTGGCTGAGTTGCCCTTAGCAACCAATCAGATTCCACTTTTCATTCCTCACAGACTCTTTGGAAACTGAAAGGTGGGATCTGATTGGTTGCTAAGGGCAACTGAGCCAGTTTCACAGATCTAGTTTTCACAGATAGATCTCCCCCAAATCTGTTTTCTTTTCAGATAATTCAGATAACACATAATGGCAAATAATTTAACTACTTCGCACCAGAGCCTGTTTTTGCCTTCGTGACCGGGCCAATTTTTTCAATTCTGACCACTGTCAATTTATGAAGTAATTACTCTGGAACGCTTCAATGGATCCCCCTGATTCTGAGACTGTTTTTTGTGACATATTGTACTTCATGATAGTGGTAAAATTTCTTCGATATCACTTGCGTTTATTTGTGAAAAAATTGGAAATTTGGCGAAAATTTGGAAAATTTTGCAATTTTCAAACTTTGAATTTTCATGCCCTTAAATCAGAGAGATATGTCACACAAAATAGTTAATAAATAACATTTCCCACATGTCTACTTTACATCAGCACAATTTTGGAACCAAAATTTTTTTTTGTTAGGGAGCTATAAGGGTTAAAAGTTGACCAGTGATTTCTCATTTTTCCAACAAAATTTACAAAAACATTTTTTTAGGGACCACATCATATTTGAAGTCACTTTGAGGGGTCTTTATCACAGAAAACACCCAAAAGTGACACCATTCTAAAAACTGCACCCCTCAAGGTGCTCAAAACCACATTCAAGAACTTTATTAACCCTTCAGGTGCTTCACAGGAATTTTTGGAATGTGGAAGAAAAAAAATTAACATTTAACTTTTTTCACAAAAATGTTACTTTAGACCCAATTTTTTTTATTTTCACGGGGGTAACAGGAAAAAATGGACCCCAAAATTTTTTGTGCAATTTCTCTTGAGCTCGCTGATACCCCATATGTGAGGGAAAACCACTGTTTGGGCGCACTGCAGAGTTCGGAAGGGAAGGAGCGCCATTAGACTTTTTGAATGTAAAATTTGTTTGAATAATTAGCAGACGCCATGGTGCGTTTGGAGAGCCCCTGATGTGCCTAAACAGTGGAAACCCCCCACAAGTGACACCATTTTGGAAACTAGACCCCTTAGGGAACTTATCTAGATGTGTGGTGAGCACCTTGCTCCCCCAGCTGCTTCACAGAAGTTTATAATATTGAGCCATAAAAATAAAATTTTCACATTTTTCCCACAAAAAATGTTTTTCATTCCTTAATTTTGCATTATCATAAGGGTAACAGGATAAATTGCACCATGAAATTTGTTGTGCAATTTCTCCTGAGTACGCTGATACCCCATATGTGGGGGAAAACCACTGCTTTGGTGTACGGCAGGGTTTGGAAGAGAAAGGAGCGCTATGTTGGCTGGGATAGGTTGCAGACACCATGTCACATTTGAAGAGTCGCTGACATGCCGAAACAGCAGAAACCCCCACAAGTGACCCCATTTTGTAAACTACACCTCTCAAGGAATTCATCTAGGGAAGTAGTTAGTATTTTTTAATTTTTTAATTGGGCAGTGAAAAAAGCATAATTATATTTTTACCACAAAAAAATGTTTTACCCTCAGATTTTACATTTTCACACAGGGCAATGGGTAAAAATGGTGCCGAAATGTGTCACACAATTTCTTCTAAAAGTGGCAATACCCCATATGTGGCTGTATCGTACCGCTCAGCCATACGGCGAGATCTGGGGGGGATGGAGCGATATTTGACAATTGGAGAATAAATTATTGTAGAATAGGCATTTGGATTTGGGACCACAAAATTTTCTGAATTTCTTTTGGGGGGCAAGGGCCATTTCGCTTTTCCAGAGCCTTTCTGCTACCAGTAACTTGGAAGTCCCTTATTTTTTTAACAGATGACGGACCTGAGTGGGGACTAGCTTTTTTTGAGGACTGAGTTGAAGCTTTTATTGGGAACATTTTACGTAACATTTATCCGGCGCTCTAGGCTGAGCACTTACATCGGGGTTTCCATCTAAATTTCCAAGTGATGTAATTCAGATGAAACCCCTGCGGGATCCATTCACTGTAATGAGGCAGCAGAGTTACTCTGGACTCCGTCTGGCCTCTGTTTAGCGGTGTCCTTTTTTTCAGAAGTGCTCAAAACTGTGGCCAACCGCACTTTTATGCACGCCTAAAACAAATGACACCGTGGGATCACAGGCCAGACGGCATCCACAGTGGCCTATATCTGCCTCATTACAGGGAATCTTCCGTCATGGGTTCCGTCTGAATCACGTATTTCAGAGATTTACACGGAAACTCTGGTGTAAGTGCTCAGCGCAGAGCGCAGGATAAATGTGGGCAGAGCCTTACTGCGATCTTTGGGAGACATAATAAACAAATCAGTAGCAGGTGAAGAATTGGTTTTATTTATTTTTTACGCCGTTCCCCGTGCGGTATAAGTGATGAGATTACTTTATTCTTCGGGTCGGTGCGATTACAGAGATACCAGATTTATATCGGGTTTTTATGACTGACAGCTGTCACACACTAAGAGACGCTTTTTTTTGCAAAATCTAGTTTTTGCATCGCCATATTTTGAGAGCTATAATTTTTCCATATTTCAGCCGACAGAGTCATGTGATGACTTGTTTTTTGCGGGACGAGTTGACATTTTTATTGGTACCATTTTTGGGTACGTGACATTTTTTGATCGCTTTCTATTCCGTTTTTTGGGAGGTAAAATTAGCAAAAACCAACAATTCAGGAATTGTTTTTTGAGTTTTTTTTTTATGCCGTTCTGCGTTTGGTAAAAGTGATCAGGCAGCGTTATTCGGGTCAGTACGTTTACAGCGATACTACACTTACTGTATATTTTTTTTATGTTTTGGCGCTTTTACACAATAAAACAATTATAGAAAAAATATTTTTTTTGCATTGCTTTATTCTGAGCGCTATAACTTTTTTATTTTTCGACTGATGGAGCTGTATGGTGGCTTTTTTTTGCGGAACAAGATGACGTTTTCAGCTGTACCATTTTTATTTCCATTTTGCTTTTTGATCACATTTTTTTCCACTTTTTGTTTGGTGATATGATGAAAAAGCATATTTTTTTGCTCCGTTTTTTATTTATTTTTATTACGGTGTGCACAGAAGGAGTTAATTAGTGTGACAGTTTTATAGATCGGGTTGTTTCGGACGCGGCGATACCAAATATGTGTACTTTTTTTGGTTTTGAATAAATATACGGATTTATTGGTTTAATATTTTATTTATTTATTTTTATTTATTTTGTGATTTTTTTTTTAACAGTTTAAAAACATTTTTTTTTACTTTTTTTTTACATTTTTACTTAGTCCCTGTATGGGACATTAATTTTTATTTTTCTGATCACTGATCTCATGTAATGTAATAGACATGTATTACATTACATGAGATCTTAGCTGACTGTTTCACAGTCAGTGTGTCCTGCCAGGCTTCAGCTGCAGGCTGAGCCAGGCAGGACACCATATATGGCAGATCTGGAGGCGGTCATGTGACCTCCAGCTGCCATAGCAACGCCAGGTCCTGGAAGGTATTAGGGGGCCGTCGGAGAGGTAAGTGGACGACCCCCTCTCCTCCTGCTGTGTATACATACTGTATATACAGTACAGACCAAAAGTTGGAAACACCTTCTCATTTAAAGATTTTTCTGTATTTTCTTGACTATGAAAATTGTACATTCACACTGAAGGCATCAAAACTATGAATTAACACATGTGGAATTATATACTTAACAAAAAAGTGTGAAACAACTGAAAATATGTCTTATATTCTAGGTTCTTCAAAGTAGCCACCTTTTGCTTTGATGAATGCTTTGCACACTCTTGCCATTCTCTTGATGAGCTTCAAGAGGTAGTCACCGGAAATGGTTTTCACTTCACAGGTGTGCCCTGTCAGGTTTAATAAGTGGGATTTCTTGCCTTATAAATGGGGTTGGAACCATCAATTCTGTTATGCAGAAGTCTAGTGGATACACATCTGATAGTCCTACTGAATAGACTGTTAGAATTTGTATTATGGCAAGAAAAAAGCAGCTAAGTAAAGAAAAACGAGTGGCCATCGTTACTTTAAGAAATGAAGGTCAGTCAGTCCGAAAAAAAGGGAAAACTTTGAAAGTGTCCCCAAGTGCAGTTGCAAAAACCATCAAGCGCTACAAAGAAACTGTCTCACATGAGGACAGCCCCAGGAAATGAAGACCAAGAGTCACCTCTGCTTCAGAGGATAAGTTTATCCGAGTCACCAGCCTCAGAAATCGCAGGTTAACAGCAGCTCAGATTAGAGACCAGGTCAATGCCAAACAGAGTTCTAGCAGCAGACACATCTCTTCAATAACTGTTAAGAGGAGACTTTGTGCAGCAGGCCTTCATGGTAAAATAGCTGCTAGGAAACCACTGCTAAGGACAGGCAACAAGCAGAAGAGACTTGTTTGGGTTAAAGAACACAAGGAATGGACATTAGCTCAGTGGAAATCTGTGCTATGGTCTGATGAGTCCAAATTTGAGATCTTTGGTTCCAACCACCGTGTCTTTGTGTGACGCAGAAAAGGTGAACGGATGGACTCTACATGCCTGGTTCCCACCGTGAAGCATGGAGGAGGAGGAGTGATGTTGTGGGGGTGCTTTGCTGGTGACACTGTTGGGGATTTATTCAAAATTGAAGGCATACTGAACCATCATGGCTACCACAGCATCTTGCAGCGGCATGATATTCCATCCGGTTTGCATTTAGTTGGACCATCATTTATTTTTCAACAGGACAATGGCCCCAAACACACCTCCAGGCTGTGTAAGGGCTATTTGACCAAGCAGGAGAGTGATGGGGTGCTACGCCAGATGACCGGGCCTCCATAGTCACAAGACCTGAACCCAATCGAGATGGTTTGGGGTGAGCTGGACCGCAGAGTAAAGGCAAAAGGGCCAACAAGTGCTAAGCATCTCTGGGAACTCCTTCAAGATTGTTGGAAGACCATTTCCGATGACTACCTCTTGAAGCTCATCAAGAGAATGCCAAGAGTATGCAAAGCAGTCATCAAAGCAACAGGTGGCTACTTTGAAGAACCTACAATATAAGACATATTTTCAGTTGCTTCAAACTTTTTTGTTAAGTATATAATTCCACATATGTTAATTCATAGTTTTGATGCCTTCAGTGTGAATGCACAATTTTCATAGTCATGAAAATACAGAAAAATCTTTAAATGAGAAGGTGTGTCCAAACTTTTGGTCTGTACTGTATACATGTTCATTACATATTATCTTCTCACCTATAGAGTATGACTGGCCAAGTGCAGTAGTGGTCGGGCTACATAGGGGTGGTCAACGAGGAGCGGGGCGCCATACCGAAGCTAGGGTGCCAACCTCCGCTGTCAGGAAGGGAATTGTGAAGGGCAAAACTAGTCCCTGTCTCCCCTCATTTCTGCTCTTTTTTTTAAATCACTGGTTTTCTGTGCAAATGTGTGCATTTATGTCTTTATGTATTGGGGTTTTAAATTAAATAATTAATGAACTAATTTTTTAAGGTCTTTTTTTGTTATGGTTTACAAGAATAAGGACCCCATAGGTTGATCTCTTTGGTTGTTGATTGAGGGGGCTATGTGGGGGCTCATACTGTATATAGGGGGATGTCAGCATAATTAATTGTGCTCAATATTAAGTCATACAATTAATATAAAAATTATTAATATTGAGCAAAATTAATTTTAGACTATTCGTTCATCCTCCACAACAGTCACTGTTTCTCATGCGGCCGTTTGGGAAAATTAATCTCCTACCCCTGCTTTATTATGTATAGTGCTGTGTTATGTATAGTTCTGTACAAAAGGGAAAAATTTGCGCTGTGCGCTATGTGCGCCCCTATCTCTGTCATCTTCCATCTACATATGTGCACCAGAGCACCTGTGTGTTACATGACCTATCACATGATCTATCAAACGGGATCATGTGCCATGTAACGTGATACATCGGATACCTGGGGGGCGGGCCACACCTTCTAAAGTGCCCGGGGCCCTGGCTACTCTTAATCCACCCCTGTTGACAAGAGATGGAAGTCCCCTCCTATCCTAGCACGTAATGTACTGCTTAGCTAATCTGCATCCACAGCGACAGACTCTCTCTTCCCACTGCAGTGCTGATGCTATGTATAAGGTCACGGCCCCACTATCAGTATGTGGTCAGTATTTTTTCTCAGGAGTGGGAGCCAAAACCAGGAGTGGAACAATCAGAGAAAAGGTATAATAGAAACAAGTCACCAATTCTGCATTTATCACCCACTCCTGTTTCTGGCTCCTACTCCTGAGAAAAAATACTGACCAAATACTGACCAGATACTGATAATGGGACCGTGGCCTTAGAGTCAGACTGACACCTTTGCAAGACACCTCTCCTGCACAGATTTCGATAATCTCACCTCTTCCACTGTAGAATCAGATTAGCTGAGCTGTGCATAGCTGTGCTAGGGACACTTCCCCTGCAGAGATAACAATCTAACCAGCTCCCATCAGCCCCAATGTTTTCACATGGAGACCATGGGTCCCCATTGCTGACACCCTGCCTGCTTTGCAGAGCATGCTGTGGCAGTCTGCACACCCTCACTCATCTCTGGCACCTCAGAGGAGGAGCTTGTGCAATGTGCTGTGATTGGTGCTGAACCTTTCCCCTCTTCTGCTGCTAGTGGTGGCATCATGAAGACTTTTGTGAGCTCTGAAGACTGGTAGGAAAAACCATGCTAAAACTTCAGCGTCGTGTAGGAAAAGCAGTTTTCATTTTTTATTTTATTTAATGTAAAAATTGTATGTATAATAGATAAGTATACCTATATACATGGATTTTGGGGGAGGTTGTTTATATACTATATGTAAGAGAGGGCCCCTTGGCTATACTTGCTACATTATGTGTGGGGGAGGGTAGACTTGGCTGTACATACTATGTGTTGTGTGGGGGAGAGAGGACTTGGCTGTACATACTATGTGTGGGGGAGAGAGGACTTGGCTGTGCATACTATGTGTGGAGGAGAGAGGACTTGGCTGTGCATACTATGTGTGGGGGAGAGAGGACTTGGCTGTGCATACTATGTGTGGGGGAAAGAGGACTTGGCTGTGCATACTATGTGTGGGGGAAAGAGGACTTGGCTGTGCATACTATGTGTGTGGGAAAGAGGACTTGGCTGTGCATACTATGTGTGGGGGAGAGAGGACTTGGCTGTGCATACTATGTGTGGGGGAGAAGGACTTGGCTGTGCATACTATGTGTGGGGGAGAGAGGACTTGGCTGTGCATACTATGTGTGGAGGAGAGAGGACTTGGCTGTGCATACTATGTCTGGGGGAGAGAGGACTTGGCTGTGCATACTATGTGTGGGGGAGAAGAACTTGGCTGTGCATACTATGTGTGGAGGAGAGGGGATTTGGCTGTGCATACTATGTGTGGGGGAGAGAGGACTTGGCTGTGTATACTATGTGTGGGTGAGAGAGGACTTGGATGTGCATACTATGTGTGGGGGAGAGAGGACTTGGCTGTGCATACTATGTGTGGGGGAGAGAGGACTTGGCTGTGCATACTATGTGTGGGGGAGAGAGGACTTGGCTGTGCATACTATGTGTGGGGGAGAGAGGACTTGGCTGTGCATACTATGTGTGGGGGAGAGAGGACTTGGCTGTGCATACTATGTGTGGGGGAGAGAGGACTTGGCTGTGTATACTATGTGAGGGGGGGGACTAGGCTGTGCATACTAAGTGTGGGGGAGAGAGGACTTGGCTGTGCATACTATGTGTGGGGGAGAGAGGACTTGGCTGTACATACTATGTGTGGGGGAGAGAGGACTTGGCTGTGCATACTATGTGTGGAGGAGAGAGGACTTGGCTGTGCATACTATGTGTGGGGGAGAGAGGACTTGGCTGTGCATACTATGTGTGGGGGAGAGAAGACTTGGCTGTGCATACTATGTGTGGGGGAGAGAGGACTTGGATGTGCATACTATGTGTGGAGGAGAGAGGAATTGGCTGTGCATACTATGCGTGGGGGAGAGAGGACTTGGCTGTACATACTATTGTGACACCCCAGGGGTCTGGTTGCCACAGTGATAGAGATATTACGTCTGAGAGCAGGTGGGAGGTCCTTTGGTCAGGGATCCTGTGCATGCCACACCTCCTGCCCAGTCTTGGGAGGGGAAGGACTTCCCCTATATAAACCTGGGGCTGAGGCAGGGTAGGAAGTTCTGAGAGGAGAAGACAGGGAGCAGAGCTGCTCTATGGGCTCTGCTCCACAGGCAGGCCCTGTCCAGGGGCCTGAGCCTGGAGTCAAGGAGAGGAGAGACAAGAAACAGCAGAAGCAATACTACTACGAGTCAGGGGCTGGCAGCTGCAGAGCTCGCCCTGACTGAGAAGCTTTCTTACCGGACCCGGCGTCCGAGCTTACCGGACCCGGCGTCCGAGGCTGTGGGGACTAACTCTTATCCAGCAGCAGAAGCCGACCGGCAGGGGATTTCAGGTCCTCAGGCCCAGAAACCCGAAGGCACGGTCACACGCGTGGGACCAGCACCGCCATCGTGGAGCGGAAGCCATTAGAAGGCCCCGAGTCACCGGCCATACGGGTGAGCACCACACGGTACACTCAGGGACGTGGGCTACTTATTCCCGCCTCTAGCAAGGAAGCCAGAAGAGTACAGTTAGTTGGGAAGGCCTACAACTCCGCCTGGCCAGGGGAGATCCCATCTGCTCAAGGACTGACCAGGCCCCTATCACTAGCAAGTACTCCGGGAGGGTCTATCTTTGTCACCAGTAAAGACCCTGAACTACACCGCACCATCTCTGAGTGGTTCCTGCTACCCCCATCATCCACGTCGGCTGCCCTGAGGCCATACCCCTCCCGTTGGGGGTTATACCATCCACGCTGCACCATCCTTCCACCGGCCTCAGCGGTCTGCCCTGCAGCGGCAGCTCCATAGCTGCATTCAACGGGTGGCGTAGTCATCAACCATCTACTGCTAGTACATCGCAGCTCAGTTTGACTCCCTGGGCACGGACCGGGTCGCCGCCACGAGACTACAACCCTCAGGAGATCCGGCTCCGGGTAAGCTCCCGCGTGCGCAACGCAGCGCGACACAGGCCCAGGGGCGCGTCACTATGTGTGGGGGAGAGAGGACTTGGCTGTGCATACTATGTATGGGGGAGAGAGGAATTGGCTGTGCATACTATGTGTGGGGGAGAAGAACTTGGCTGTGCATACTATGTGTGGAGGAGAGGGGACTTGGCTGTGCATACTATGTATGGGGGAGAGAGGACTTGGCTGTGTATACTATGTGTGGGTGAGAGAGGACTTGGATGTGCATACTATGTGTGGGGGAGAGAGGACTTGGCTGTGCATACTATGTGTGGGGGAGAGAGGACTTGGCTGTGCATACTATGTGTGGAGGAGAGAGGACTTGGCTGTGCA
This sequence comes from Phyllobates terribilis, assembly GCF_046119375.1. NCBI lineage: Eukaryota > Metazoa > Chordata > Amphibia > Anura > Dendrobatidae > Phyllobates > Phyllobates terribilis. The sequence goes on from NW_027362771.1 coordinate 419,445,948, forward strand.
TACTATGTGTGGGGAAGAGAGGACTTGGCTGTGCATACTATGTGTGGGGGAGAGAGGACTTGGCTGTGCATACTATGTGTAGGGGAGAGAGGACTTGGCTGTGCATACTATGTGTGGAGGAGAGAGGACTTGGCTGTGCATACTATGTGTGGGTGAGAGAGGACTTGGCTGTGCATACTATGTGTGGGGGAGAGAGGACTTGGCTGTGCATACTATGTGTGGAGGAGAGAGGACTTGGCTGTGCATAATATGTGTGGGGGAGAGAGGACTTGGATGTGCATACTATGCGTGGGGGAGAGAGGACTTGGCTGTACATACTATGTGTGGGGAAGAGAGGACTTGGCTGTGCATACTATGTGTGGAGGAGAGAGGACTTGGCTGTGCATACTATGTGTGGGGGAGAGAGGACTTGGCTGTGCATACTATGTGTGGAGGAGAGAGGACTTGGCTGTGCATACTATGCGTGGGGGAGAGAGGACTTGGCTGTACATACTATGTGTGGGGGAGAGAGGACTTGGCTGTACATACTATGTGTGGAGGAGAGAGAACTTGGCTGTGCATACTATGTGTGGGGGAGAGAGGACTTGGCTGTGCATACTATGTGTGGAGGACAGAAGACTTGGCTGTGCATACTATGTGTGGAGGAGAGAGGACTTGGCTGTACATACTATGTGTGGGGGAGAAGAACTTGGCTGTGCATACTATGTGTGGAGGAGAGGGGACTTGGCTGTGCATACTATGTATGGGGGAGAGAGGACTTGGCTGTGTATACTATGTGTGGGTGAGAGAGGACTTGGATGTGCATACTATGTGTGGGGCAGAGAGGACTTGGCTGTGCATACTATGTGTGGGGGAGAGAGGACTTGGCTGTGCATACTATGTTTGGAGGAGAGAGGACTTGGCTGTGCATACTATGTGTGGAGGACAGAGGACTTGGCTGTGCATACTATGTGTGGGGGAGAGAGGACTTGGCTGTGCATACTATGTGTGGAGGACAGAGGACTTGGCTGTGCATACTATGTGTGGGGGAGAGAGGACTTGGCTGTGCATACTATGTGTGGGGGAGAGAGGACTTGGCTGTGCATACTATGTGTGGAGGACAGAGGACTTGGCTGTGCATACTATGTGTGGAGGACAGAGGACTTGGCTGTGCATACTATGTGTGGGGGAGAGAGGACTTGGCTGTGCATACTATGTGTGGGGGAGAGAGGACTTGGCTGTGCATACTATGTGTGGAGGACAGAGGACTTGGCTGTGCATACTATGTGTGGGGGAGAGAGGACTTGGCTGTGCATACTATGTGTGGAGGAGAGAGGACTTGGCTGTGCATACTATGTGTGGGGGAGAGAGGACTTGGCTGTGCATACTATGTGTGGGGGAGAAGAACATGGCTGTGCATACTATGTGTGGAGGAGAGGGGACTTGGCTGTGCATACTATGTGTGGGGGAGAGAGGACTTGGCTGTGTATACTATGTGTGGGTGAGAGAGGACTTGGATGTGCATACTATGTGTGGGGGAGAGAGAACTTGGCTGTGCATACTATGTGTGGGGGAGAGAGGACTTGGCTGTGCATACTATGTGTGGAGGACAGAAGACTTGGCTGTGCATACTATGTGTGGAGGAGAGAGGACTTGGCTGTACATACTATGTGTGGGGGAGAAGAACTTGGCTGTGCATACTATGTGTGGAGGAGAGGGGACTTGGCTGTGCATACTATGTGTGGAGGAGAGAGGACTTGGCTGTGCATACTATGTGTGGGGGAGAGAGGACTTGGCTGTGCATACTATGTGTGGGGGAGAGAGGACTTGGCTGTGCATACTATGTGTGGGGGAGAGAGGACTTGGCTGTGCATACTATGTGTGGGGGAGAGAGGACTTGGCTGTGCATACTATGTGTGGAGGAGAGAGGACTTGGCTGTGCATACTATGTGTGGGGGAGAGAGGACTTGGATGTGCATACTATGTGTGGAGGAGAGAGGACTTGGCTGTGCATACTATGTGTGGGGGAGAAGAACTTGGCTGTGCATACTATGTGTGGAGGAGAGGGGACTTGGCTGTGCATACTATGTATGGGGGAGAGAGGACTTGGCTGTGTATACTATGTGTGGGTGAGAGAGGACTTGGATGTGCATACTATGTGTGGGGCAGAGAGGACTTGGCTGTGCATACTATGTGTGGGGGAGAGAGGACTTGGCTGTGCATACTATGTTTGGAGGAGAGAGGACTTGGCTGTGCATACTATGTGTGGAGGACAGAGGACTTGGCTGTGCATACTATGTGTGGGGGAGAGAGGACTTGGCTGTGCATACTATGTGTGGAGGACAGAGGACTTGGCTGTGCATACTATGTGTGGGGGAGAGAGGACTTGGCTGTGCATACTATGTGTGGGGGAGAGAGGACTTGGCTGTGCATACTATGTGTGGAGGACAGAGGACTTGGCTGTGCATACTATGTGTGGAGGACAGAGGACTTGGCTGTGCATACTATGTGTGGGGGAGAGAGGACTTGGCTGTGCATACTATGTGTGGGGGAGAGAGGACTTGGCTGTGCATACTATGTGTGGAGGACAGAGGACTTGGCTGTGCATACTATGTGTGGGGGAGAGAGGACTTGGCTGTGCATACTATGTGTGGAGGAGAGAGGACTTGGCTGTGCATACTATGTGTGGGGGAGAGAGGACTTGGCTGTGCATACTATGTGTGGGGGAGAAGAACATGGCTGTGCATACTATGTGTGGAGGAGAGGGGACTTGGCTGTGCATACTATGTGTGGGGGAGAGAGGACTTGGCTGTGTATACTATGTGTGGGTGAGAGAGGACTTGGATGTGCATACTATGTGTGGGGGAGAGAGAACTTGGCTGTGCATACTATGTGTGGGGGAGAGAGGACTTGGCTGTGCATACTATGTGTGGAGGACAGAAGACTTGGCTCTGCATACTATGTGTGGAGGAGAGAGGACTTGGCTGTACATACTATGTGTGGGGGAGAAGAACTTGGCTGTGCATACTATGTGTGGAGGAGAGGGGACTTGGCTGTGCATACTATGTGTGGAGGAGAGAGGACTTGGCTGTGCATACTATGTGTGGGGGAGAGAGGACTTGGCTGTGCATACTATGTGTGGGGGAGAGAGGACTTGGCTGTGCATACTATGTGTGGGGGAGAGAGGACTTGGCTGTGCATACTATGTGTGGGGGAGAGAGGACTTGGCTGTGCATACTATGTGTGGAGGAGAGAGGACTTGGCTGTGCATACTATGTGTGGGGGAGAGAGGACTTGGATGTGCATACTATGTGTGGAGGAGAGAGGACTTGGCTGTGCATACTATGTGTGGGGGAGAGAGGACTTGGCTGTACATACTATGTGTGGAGGAGAGAGAACTTGGCTGTGCATACTATGTGTGGGGGAGAGAGGACTTGGCTGTGCATACTATGTGTGGGGGAGAGAGGACTTGGCTGTGCATACTATGTGTGGGGGAGAGAGGACTTGGCTGTGCATACTATGTGTGGAGGAGAGAGAACTTGGCTGTGCATACTATGTGTGGGGGAGAGAGGACTTGGCTGTGCATACTATGTGTGGGGGAGAGAGGACTTGGCTGTGCATACTATGTGTGGGGGAGAGAGGACTTGGCTGTACATACTATGTGTGGAGGAGAGAGGACTTGGCTGTGCATACTATGTGTGGGGGAGAGAGGACTTGGCTGTGCATACTATGTGTGGGGGAGAGAGGACTTGGCTGTGCATACTATGTGTGGAGGAGAGAGGACTTGGCTGTGCATACTAAGTGTGGGGGAGAGAGGACTTGGCTGTGCATACTATGTGTGGGGGAGAGAGGACTTGGCTGTGCATACTATGTGTAGGGGAGAGAGGACTTGGCTGTGCATACTATGTGTGGAGGAGAGAGGACTTGGCTGTGCATACTATGTGTGGGGGAGAGAGGACTTGGCTGTGCATACTATGTGTGGGGGAGAGAGGACTTGGCTGTGCATACTATGTGTGGGGGAGAGAGGACTTGGCTGTGCATACTATGTGTGGGGGAGAGAGGACTCGGCTGTGCATACTATGTGTGGGGGAGAGAGAAATTGGCTGTGCATACTATGTGTGGTGGAGAGAGGACTTGGCTGTGCATACTGTGTGTGGGGGAGAGAGGACTTGGCTGTGCATACTATGTGTGGGGGAGAGAGGACTTGGCTGTGCACACTATGTGTAGAGGAGAGAGGACTTGGCTGTGCATACTATGTGTGGAGGAGAGAGGACTTGGCTGTGCATACTATGTGTGGGGGAGAGAGGACTTGGCTGTGCATACTATGTGTGGGGGAGAGAGGACTTGGCTGTGCATACTATGTGTGGGGGAGAGAGGACTTGGCTGTGCATACTATGTGTGGAGGAGAGAGGACTTGGCTGTGCATACTATGTGTGTGGGAGAGAGGACTTGGATGTGCATACTATGTGTGGAGGAGAGAGGACTTGGCTGTGCATACTATGCGTGGGGGAGAGAGGACTTGGCTGTACATACTATGTGTGGGGGAGAGAGGACTTGGCTGTACATACTTTGTGTGGAGGAGAGAGAACTTGGCTGTGCATACTATGTGTGGGGGAGAGAGGACTTGGCTGTGCATACTATGTGTGGAGGACAGAAGACTTGGCTGTGCATACTATGTGTGGAGGAGAGAGGACTTGGCTGTGCATACTATGTGTGGGGGAGAGAGGATTTGGCTGTGCATACTATGTGTGGTGGAGAGAGGACTTGGCTGTGCATACTATGTGTGGGGGAGAGAGGACTTGGCTGTGCATACTATGTGTGGGGGAGAGAGGACTTGGCTGTGCATACTATGTGTGGAGGAGAGAGGACTTGGCTGTGCATACTATGTGTGAAGGAGAGAGGACTTGGCTGTACATACTATGTGTGGGGGAGAAGAACTTGGCTGTGCATACTATGTGTGGAGGAGAGGGGACTTGGCTGTGCATACTATGTATGGGGGAGAGAGGACTTGGCTGTGTATACTATGTGTGGGTGAGAGAGGACTTGGATGTGCATACTATGTGTGGGGGAGAGAGGACTTGGCTGTGCATACTATGTGTGGGGGAGAGAGGACTTGGCTGTGCATACTATGTTTGGAGGAGAGAGGACTTGGCTGTGCATACTATGCGTGGGGGAGAGAGGACTTGGCTGTACATACTATGTGTGGGGGAGAGAGGACTTGGCTGTGCATACTATGTGTGGAGGAGAGAGGACTTGGCTGTGCATACTATGTGTGGGGGAGAGAGGACTTGGCTGTGCATACTATGTGTGGAGGACAGAGGGCTTGGCTGTGCATACTATGTGTAGAGGACAGAGGACTTGGCTGTACATACTATGTGTGGGGGAGAGTGGACTTGGCTGTGCATACTATGTGTGGAGGAGAGAGGACTTGGCTGTGCATACTATGTGTGGGGGAGAGAGGACTTGGCTGTGCATACTATGTGTGGGGGAGAAGAACATGGCTGTGCATACTATGTGTGGGGGAGAAGAACATGGCTGTGCATACTATGTGTGGAGGAGAGGGGACTTGGCTGTGCATACTATGTGTGGGGGAGAGAGGACTTGGCTGTGTATACTATGTGTGGGTGAGAGAGGACTTGGATGTGCATACTATGTGTGGGGGAGAGAGAACTTGGCTGTGCATACTATGTGTGGGGGAGAGAGGACTTGGCTGTGCATACTATGCGTGGGGGAGAGAGGACTTGGCTGTGCATAGTATGTGTGGGGGAGAGAGGACTTGGCTGTGCATACTATGTGTGGGGGAGAGAGGACTTGGATGTGCATACTACGTGTGGGGGAGAGAGGACTTGGCTGTGCATACTATGTGTGGGGGAGAGAGGACTTGGCTGTGCATACTATGTTTGGAGGAGAGAGGACTTGGCTGTGCATACTATGTGTGGGGGAGAGAGGACTTGGCTGTGCATACTATGTGTGGAGGAGAGAGGACTTGGCTGTGTATACTATGTGAGGGGGGGGACTAGGCTGTGCATACTATGTGTGGAGGAGAGGGGACTTGGCTGTGCATACTATGTATGGGGGAGAGAGGACTTGGCTGTGTATACTATGTGTGGGTGAGAGAGGACTTGGATGTGCATACTATGTGTGGGGGAGAAGAACTTGGCTGTGCATACTATGTGTGGAGGAGAGGGGACTTGGCTGTGCATACTATGTATGGGGGAAAGAGGACTTGGCTGTGTATACTATGTGTGGGTGAGAGAGGACTTGGATGTGCATACTATGTGTGGGGGAGAGAGGACTTGGCTGTGCATACTATGTGTGGGGGAGAGAGGACTTGGCTGTACATACTATGTGTGGGGGAGAGAGGACTTGGCTGTGCATACTATGTGTGGGGGAGAGAGGACTTGGCTGTGCATACTATGTGTGGGGGAGAGAGGACTTGGCTGTGCATACTATGTGTGGGGGAGAGAGGACTTGGCTGTGCATACTATGTGTGGAGGAGAGATGACTTGGCTGTGCATACTATGTGTGGGGGAGAGAGGACTTGGCTGTGCATACTATGTGTGGGGGAGAGAGGACTTGGCTGTGCATACTATGTGTAGGGGAGAGAGGACTTGGCTGTGCATACTATGTGTGGAGGAGAGAGGACTTGGCTGTGCATACTATGTGTGGGTGAGAGAGGACTTGGCTGTGCATACTATGTGTGGGGGAGAGAGGACTTGGCTGTGCATACTATGTGTGGAGGAGAGAGGACTTGGCTGTGCATAATATGTGTGGGGGAGAGAGGACTTGGATGTGCATACTATGCGTGGGGGAGAGAGGACTTGGCTGTACATACTATGTGTGGGGGAGAGAGGACTTGGCTGTGCATACTATGTGTGGAGGAGAGAGGACTTGGCTGTGCATACTATGTGTGGGGGAGAGAGGACTTGGCTGTGCATACTATGTGTGGAGGAGAGAGGACTTGGCTGTGCATACTATGCGTGGGGGAGAGAGGACTTGGCTGTACATACTATGTGTGGGGGAGAGAGGACTTGGCTGTACATACTATGTGTGGAGGAGAGAGAACTTGGCTGTGCATACTATGTGTGGGGGAGAGAGGACTTGGCTGTGCATACTATGTGTGGGGGAGAGAGGACTTGGCTGTGTATACTATGTGTGGAGGACAGAAGACTTGGCTGTGCATACTATGTGTGGAGGAGAGAGGACTTGGCTGTACATACTATGTGTGGAGGAGAGAGGACTTGGCTGTACATACTATGTGTGGGGGAGAAGAACTTGGCTGTGCATACTATGTGTGGAGGAGAGGGGACTTGGCTGTGCATACTATGTATGGGGGAGAGAGGACTTGGCTGTGTATACTATGTGTGGGTGAGAGAGGACTTGGATGTGCATACTATGTGTGGGGCAGAGAGGACTTGGCTGTGCATACTATGTGTGGGGGAGAGAGGACTTGGCTGTGCATACTATGTTTGGAGGAGAGAGGACTTGGCTGTGCATACTATGTGTGGGGGAGAGAGGACTTGGCTGTGCATACTATGTGTGGGGGAGAGAGGACTTGGCTGTGCATACTATGTGTGGAGGACAGAGGACTTGGCTGTGCATACTATGTGTGGGGGAGAGAGGACTTGGCTGTGCATACTATGTGTGGGGGAGAGAGGACTTGGCTGTGCATACTATGTGTGGAGGACAGAGGACTTGGCTGTGCATACTATGTGTGGAGGACAGAGGACTTGGCTGTGCATACTATGTGTGTGGGAGAGAGGACTTGGCTGTGCATACTATGTGTGGGGGAGAGAGGACTTGGCTGTGCATACTATGTGTGGGGGAGAGAGGACTTGGCTGTGCATACTATGTGTGGAGGAGAGAGGACTTGGCTGTGCATACTATGTGTGGGGGAGAGAGGACTTGGCTGTGTATACTTTGTGTGGGTGAGAGAGGACTTGGATGTGCATACTATGTGTGGGGGAGAAGAACATGGCTGTGCATACTATGTGTGGAGGAGAGGGGACTTGGCTGTGCATACTATGTGTGGGGGAGAGAGGACTTGGCTGTGTATACTTTGTGTGGGTGAGAGAGGACTTGGATGTGCATACTATGTGTGGGGGAGAGAGGACTTGGCTGTGCATACTATGTGTGGGGGAGAGAGGACTTGGCTGTGCATACTATGTGTGGAGGACAGAGGACTTGGCTGTGCATACTATGTGTGGAGGACAGAGGACTTGGCTGTGCATACTATGTGTGGGGGAGAGAGGACTTGGCTGTGCATACTATGTGTGGGGGAGAGAGGACTTGGCTGTGCATACTATGTGTGGAGGACAGAGGACTTGGCTGTGCATACTATGTGTGGGGGAGAGAGGACTTGGCTGTGCATACTATGTGTGGGGGAGAAGAACATGGCTGTGCATACTATGTGTGGAGGAGAGGGGACTTGGCTGTGCATACTATGTGTGGGGGAGAGAGGACTTGGATGTGCATACTATGTGTGGGGGAGAGAGAACTTGGCTGTGCATACTATGTGTGGGGGAGAGAGGACTTGGCTGTGCATACTATGTGTGGAGGACAGAAGACTTGGCTGTGCATACTATGTGTGGAGGAGAGAGGACTTGGCTGTACATACTATGTGTGGGGGAGAAGAACTTGGCTGTGCATACTATGTGTGGAGGAGAGGGGACTTGGCTGTGCATACTATGTGTGGAGGAGAGAGGACTTGGCTGTGCATACTATGTGTGGGGAAGAGAGGACTTGGCTGTGCATACTATGTGTGGGGGAGAGAGGACTTGGCTGTGCATACTATGTGTGGGGGAGAGAGGACTTGGCTGTGCATACTATGTGTGGGGGAGAGAGGACTTGGCTGTGCATACTATGTGTGGAGGAGAGAGGACTTGGCTGTGCATACTATGTGTGGGGGAGAGAGGACTTGGATGTGCATACTATGTGTGGAGGAGAGAGGACTTGGCTGTGCATACTATGTGTGAAGGAGAGAGGACTTGGCTGTACATACTATGTGTGGGGGAGAAGAACTTGGCTGTGCATACTATGTGTGGAGGAGAGGGGACTTGGCTGTGCATACTATGTATGGGGGAGAGAGGACTTGGCTGTGCATACTATGTGTGGAGGAGAGAGAACTTGGCTGTGCATACTATGTGTGAAGGAGAGAGGACTTGGCTGTACATACTATGTGTGGGGGAGAAGAACTTGGCTGTGCATACTATGTGTGGAGGAGAGAGGACTTGGCTGTGCATACTATGTGTGGGGGAGAGAGGACTTGGCTGTGCATACTATGTGTGGAGGAGAGAGAACTTGGCTGTGCATACTATGTGTGGGGGAGAGAGGACTTGGCTGTGCATACTATGTGTGGGGGAGAGAGGACTTGGCTGTGCATACTATGTGTGGGGGAGAGAGGACTTGGCTGTGCATACTATGTGTGGAGGAGAGAGGACTTGGCTGTGCATACTATGTGTGGGGGAGAGAGGACTTGGCTGTGCATACTATGTGTGGGGGAGAGAGGACTTGGCTGTGCATACTATGTGTGGGGGAGAGAGGACTTGGCTGTGCATACTATGTGTGGGGGAGAGAGGACTCGGCTGTGCATACTATGTGTGGGGGAGAGAGGAATTGGCTGTGCATACTATGTGTGGTGGAGAGAGGACTTGGCTGTGCATACTGTGTGTGGGGGAGAGAGGACTTGGCTGTGCATACTATGTGTGGGGGATAGAGGACTTGGCTGTGCATACTATGTGTAGAGGAGAGAGGACTTGGCTGTGCATACTATGTGTGGAGGAGAGAGGACTTGGCTGTGCATACTATGTGTGGGGGAGAGAGGACTTGGCTGTGCATACTATGTGTGGGGGAGAGAGGACTTGGCTGTGCATACTATGTGTGGGGGAGAGAGGACTTGGCTGTGCATACTATGTGTGGAGGAGAGAGGACTTGGCTGTGCATACTATGTGTGTGGGAGAGAGGACTTGGATGTGCATACTATGTGTGGAGGAGAGAGGACTTGGCTGTGCATACTATGCGTGGGGGAGAGAGGACTTGGCTGTACATACTATGTGTGGGGGAGAGAGGACTTGGCTGTACATACTTTGTGTGGAGGAGAGAGAACTTGGCTGTGCATACTATGTGTGGGGGAGAGAGGACTTGGCTGTGCATACTATGTGTGGAGGAGAGAGGACTTGGCTGTACATACTATGTGTGGGGGAGAAGAACTTGGCTGTGCATACTATGTGTGGAGGAGAGGGGACTTGGCTGTGCATACTATGTGTGGAGGAGAGAGGACTTGGCTGTGCATACTATGTGTGGGGGAGAGAGGACTTGGCTGTGCATACTATGTGTGGGGGAGAGAGGACTTGGCTGTGCATACTATGTGTGGGGGAGAGAGGACTTGGCTGTGCATACTATGTGTGGGGGAGAGAGGACTTGGCTGTGCATACTATGTGTGGGGGAGAGAGGACTTGGCTGTGCATACTATGTGTGGAGGAGAGAGGACTTGGCTGTGCATACTATGTGTGGGGGAGAGAGGACTTGGATGTGCATACTATGTGTGGAGGAGAGAGGACTTGGCTGTGCATACTATGCGTGGGGGAGAGAGGACTTGGCTGTACATACTATGTGTGGAGGAGAGAGGACTTGGCTGTGCATACTATGTGTGGGGGAGAGAGGACTTGGCTGTGCATACGATGTGTGGAGGACAGAACACTTGGCTGTGCATACTATGTTTGGAGGAGAGAGGACTTGGCTGTACATACTATGTGTGGGGGAGAAGAACTTGGCTGTGCATACTATGTGTGGAGGAGAGGGGACTTGGCTGTGCATACTATGTATGGGGGAGAGAGGACTTGGCTGTGTATACTATGTGTGGGTGAGAGAGGACTTGGATGTGCATACTATGTGTGGGGGAGAGAGGACTTGGCTGTGCATACTATGTGTAGGGGAGAGAGGACTTGGCTGTGCATACTATGTGTGGAGGAGAGAGGACTTGGCTGTGCATACTATGTGTGGGGGAGAGAGGACTTGGCTGTGCATACTATGTGTGGGGGAGAGAGGACTTGGCTGTGCATACTATGTGTGGGGGAGAGAGTACTTGGCTGTGCATACTATGTGTGGGGGAGAGAGGACTCGGCTGTGCATACTATGTGTGGAGGAGAGAGGACTTGGCTGTGCATACTATGTGTGGTGGAGAGAGGACTTGGCTGTGCATACTGTGTGTGGGGGAGAGAGGACTTGGCTGTGCATACTATGTGTGGGGGAGAGAGGACTTGGCTGTGCATACTATGTGTAGGGGAGAGAGGACTTGGCTGTGCATACTATGTGTGGAGGAGAGAGGACTTGGCTGTGCATACTATGTGTGGGGGAGAGAGGACTTGGCTGTGCATACTATGTGTGGGGGAGAGAGGACTTGGCTGTGCATACTATGTGTGGGGGAGAGAGGACTTGGCTGTGCATACTATGCGTGGGGGAGAGAGGACTTGGATGTGCATACTTTGTGTGGAGGAGAGAGGACTTGGCTGTGCATACTATGCGTGGGGGAGAGAGGACTTGGCTGTACATACTATGTGTGTAGGAGAGAGGACTTGGCTGTGCATACTATGTGTGGGGGAGAGAGGACTTGGCTGTGCATACTATGTGTGGAGGACAGAACACTTGGCTGTGCATACTATGTGTGGAGGAGAGAGGACTTGGCTGTACATACTATGTGTGGGGGAGAAGAACTTGGCTGTGCATACTATGTGTGGAGGAGAGGGGACTTGGCTGTGCATACTATGTGTGGGGGAGAGAGGACTTGGCTGTGCATACTATGTGTGGAGGAGAGAGGACTTGGCTGTGCATACTATGTGTGGGGGAGAGAGGATTTGGCTGTGCATACTATGTGTGGGGGAGAGAGGACTTGGCTGTGCATACTATGTGTGGGGGAGAGAGGACTTGGCTGTGCATACTATGTGTGGGGGAGAGAGGACTTGGCTGTGCATACTATGTGTGGAGGAGAGAGGACTTGGCTGTGCATACTATGTGTGGAGGAGAGAGGACTTGGCTGTACATACTATGTGTGGGGGAGAAGAACTTGGCTGTGCATACTATGTGTGGAGGAGAGGGGACTTGGCTGTGCATACTATGTATGGGGGAGAGAGGACTTGGCTGTGTATACTATGTGTGGGTGAGAGAGGACTTGGATGTGCATACTATGTGTGGGGGAGAGAGGACTTGGCTGTGCATACTATGTGTGGGGGAGAGAGGACTTGGCTGTGCATACTATGTTTGGAGGAGAGAGGACTTGGCTGTGCATACTATGCGTGGGGGAGAGAGGACTTGGCTGTACATACTATGTGTGGGGGAGAGAGGACTTGGCTGTGCATACTATGTGTGGAGGAGAGAGGACTTGGCTGTGCATACTATGTGTGGGGGAGAGAGGACTTGGCTGTGCATACTATGTGTGGAGGACAGAGGACTTGGCTGTGCATACTATGTGTAGAGGACAGAGGACTTGGCTGTACATACTATGTGTGGGGGAGAGAGGACTTGGCTGTGCATACTATGTGTGGAGGAGAGAGGACTTGGCTGTGCATACTATGTGTGGGGGAGAGAGGACTTGGCTGTGCATACTATGTGTGGGGGAGAAGAACATGGCTGTGCATACTATGTGTGGGGGAGAAGAACATGGCTGTGCATACTATGTGTGGAGGAGAGGGGACTTGGCTGTGCATACTATGTGTGGGGGAGAGAGGACTTGGCTGTGTATACTATGTGTGGGTGAGAGAGGACTTGGATGTGCATACTATGTGTGGGGGAGAGAGAACTTGGCTGTGCATACTATGTGTGGGGGAGAGAGGACTTGGCTGTGCATACTATGCGTGGGGGAGAGAGGACTTGGCTGTGCATAGTATGTGTGGGGGAGAGAGGACTTGGCTGTGCATACTATGTGTGGGGGAGAGAGGACTTGGATGTGCATACTACATGTGGGGGAGAGAGGACTTGGCTGTGCATACTATGTGTGGGGGAGAGAGGACTTGGCTGTGCATACTATGTTTGGAGGAGAGAGGACTTGGCTGTGCATACTATGTGTGGGGGAGAGAGGACTTGGCTGTGCATACTATGTGTGGAGGAGAGAGGACTTGGCTGTGTATACTATGTGAGGGGGGGGACTAGGCTGTGCATACTATGTGTGGAGGAGAGGGGACTTGGCTGTGCATACTATGTATGGGGGAGAGAGGACTTGGCTGTGTATACTATGTGTGGGTGAGAGAGGACTTGGATGTGCATACTATGTGTGGGGGAGAAGAACTTGGCTGGGCATACTATGTGTGGAGGAGAGGGGACTCGGCTGTGCATACTATGTATGGGGGAAAGAGGACTTGGCTGTGTATACTATGTGTGGGTGAGAGAGGACTTGGATGTGCATACTATGTGTGGGGGAGAGAGGACTTGGCTGTGCATACTATGTGTGGGGTGAGAGGACTTGGCTGTACATACTATGTGTGGGGGAGAGAGGACTTGGCTGTGCATACTATGTGTGGGGGAGAGAGGACTTGGCTGTGCATACTATGTGTGGGGGAGAGAAGACTTGGCTGTGCATACTATGTGTGGGGGAGAGAGGACTTGGCTGTGCATACTATGTGTGGAGGAGAGAGGACTTGGCTGTGCATACTATGTGTGGGGGAGAGAGGACTTGCCTGTGCATACTATGTGTGGGGGAGAGAGGACTTGGCTGTGCATACTATGTGTAGGGGAGAGAGGACTTGGCTGTGCATACTATGTGTGGAGGAGAGAGGACTTGGCTGTGCATACTATGTGTGGGGGAGAGAGGACTTGGCTGTGCATACTATGTGTGGGGGAGAGAGGACTTGGCTGTGCATACTATGTGTGGGGGAGAGAGGACTTGGCTGTGCATACTATGTGTGGAGGAGAGAGGACGTGGCTGTGCATACTATGTGTGGGGAAGAGAGGACGTGGCTGTGCATACTATGTGTGGGGGAGAGAGGACTTGGCTGTGCATACTATGTGTGGGGGAGAGAGGACTTGGCTGTGCATACTATGTGTGGAGGAGAGAGGACTTGGCTGTGCATACTATGTGTGGGGGAGAGAGGACTTGGATGTGCATACTATGTGTGGAGGAGAGAGGACTTGGCTGTGCATACTATGTGTGGAGGAGAGAGGACTTGGCTGTACATACTATGTGTGGGGGAGAGAGGACTTGGCTGTACATACTATGTGTGGAGGAGAGAGAACTTGGCTGTACATACTATGTGTGGGGGAGAGAGGACTTGGCTGTGCATACTATGTGTGGGGGAGAGAGGACTTGGCTGTGCATACTATGTGTGGGGGAGAGAGGACTTGGCTGTGCATACTATGTGTGGAGGAGAGAGGACTTGACTGTGCATACTATGTGTGGGGGAGAGAGGACTTGGATGTGCATACTATGTGTGCAGGAGAGAGGACTTGGCTGTGCATACTATGCGTGGGGGAGAGAGGACTTGGCTGTACATACTATGCGTGGGGGAGAGAGGACTTGACTGTACATACTATGTGTGGAGGAGAGAGGACTTGGCTGTGCATACTATGTGTGGAGGAGAGAGGACTTGGCTGTGCATACTATGTGTGGGGGACAGAGGACTTGGCTGTGCATACTATGTGTGGGGGAGAGAGGACTTGGCTGTGCATACTATGTGTGGAGGAGAGAGGACTTGGCTGTACATACTATGTGTGGGGGAGAGAGGACTTGGCTGTGCATACTATGTGTGGAGGAGAGGGGACTTGGCTGTGCATACTATGTATGGGGGAGAGAGGACTTGGCTGTGTATACTATGTGTGGGTGAGAGAGGACTTGGATGTGCATACTATGTGTGGGGGAGAGAGGACTTGGCTGTGCATACTATGTGTGGGGGAGAGAGGACTTGGCTGTTCATACTATGTTTGGAGGAGAGAGGACTTGGCTGTGCATACTATGTGTGGGGGAGAGAGGACTTGGCTGTGCATACTATGTGTGGGGGAGAGAGGACTTGGCTGTGCATACTATGTGTGGAGGACAGAGGACTTGGCTGTGCATACTATGTGTGGGGGAGAGAGGACTTGGCTGTGCATACTATGTGTGGAGGAGAGAGGACTTGGCTGTGCATACTATGTGTGGGGGAGAGAGGACTTGGCTGTGCATACTATGTGTGGGGGAGAAGAACATGGCTGTGCATACTATATGTGGAGGAGAGGGGACTTGGCTGTGCATACTATGTGTGGGGGAGAGAGGACTTGGCTGTGTATACTATGTGTGGGTGAGAGAGGACTTGGATGTGCATACTATTTGTGGGGGAGAGAGAACTTGGCTGTGCATACTATGTGTGGGGGAGAGAGGACTTGGCTGTGCATACTATGTGTGGGGGAGAGAGGACTTGGCTGTGCATACTATGTGTGGGGGAGAGAGGACTTGGCTGTGCATACTATGTGTGGAGGAGAGAGGAATTGGCTGTGCATACTATGTGTGGAGGAGAGAGGACTTGGCTGTGTATACTATGTGTAGGGCGGACTTGGCTGTGCATACTATGTGTGGGGGAGAGAGGACTTGGCTGTGCATACTATGTGTGGGGGAGAGAGGACTTGGCTGTGCATACTATGTGTGGGGGAGAGAGGACTTGGCTGTGCATACTATGTGTGGAGGAGAGAGGACTTGGCTGTGCATACTATGTGTGGAGGAGAGAGGACTTGGCTGTGCATACTATGTGTGGAGGAGAGAGGACTTGGCTGTGTATACTATGTGTAGGGGGGACTTGGCTGTGCATACTATGTGTGGGGGAGAGAGGACTTGGCTGTGCATACTATGTGTGGGGGAGAGAGGACTTGGCTGTGCATACTATGTGTGGGGGAGAGAGGACTTGGCTGTGTATAATATGTGTGGAGGAGAGAGGACTTGGCTGTGCATACTATGTGTGGAGGAGAGAGGACTTGGCTGTGCATACTATGTGTGGGGGAGAAGAACTTGGCTGTGCATACTATGTGTGGAGGAGAGGGGACTTGGCTGTGCATACTATGTGTGGCGGAGAGAGGACTTGGCTGTGTATACTATGTGTGGGTGAGAGAGGACTTGGATGTGCATACTATGCGTGGGGGAGAGAGGACTTGGCTGTGCAAACTATGTGTGGGGGAGAGAGGACTTGGCTGTGCATACTATGTGTGGAGGAGAGAGGACTTGGCTGTGCATACTATGTGTGGAGGAGAGAGGACTTGGCTGTGCATACTATGTGTGGAGGAGAGAGGACTTGGCTGTGCATACTATGTGTGGAGGAGGAGGACTTGGCTGTGCATACTATGTGTGGGGGAGAGAGGACTTGGCTGTGCATAGTATGTGTGGAGGAGAGAGGACTTGGCTGTGCATACTATGTGTGGGGGAGAGAGGACTTGGCTGTGCATACTATGTGTGGAGGAGAGAGGACTTGGCTGTGCATACTATGTGTGGGTGAGAGAGGACTTGGCTGTGCATACTATGTGTGGGTGAGAGAGGACTTGGCTGTACATACTATGTGTGGGTGAGAGAGGACTTGGCTGTGCATACTATGTGTGGGGGAGGAGGACTTGGATGTGCATACTGTGTGTGGGTGAGAGAGGACTTGGCTGTACATACTATGTGTGGGTGAGAGAGGACTTGGCTGTGCATACTATGTGTGGGTGAGAGAGGACTTGGCTGTACATACTATGTGTGGGTGAGAGAGGACTTGGCTGTGCATACTATGTGTGGGTGAGAGAGGACTTGGCTGTACATACTATGAGTGGGTGAGAGAGGACTTGGCTGTGCATACTATGTGTGGGGGAGGAGGACTTGGATGTGCATACTATGTGTGGGTGAGAGAGGACTTGGCTGTACATACTATGTGTGGGTGAGAGAGGACTTGGCTGTGCATACTATGTGTGGGTGAGAGAGGACTTGGCTGTACATACTATGTGTGGGTGAGAGAGGACTTGGCTGTGCATACTATGTGTGGTGGAGGAGGACTTGGATGTGCATACTATGTGTGGGGGAGGAGGACTTGGCTGTGCATACTATGTGTGGGGGGGAGGACTTGGATGTGCATACTATGTGTGGAGGAGAGAGGACTTGGCTGTGCATACTATGTGTGGGTGAGAGAGGACTTGGCTGTGCATACTATGTGTGGGTGAGAGAGGACTTGGATGTGCATACTATGTGTGGAGGAGAGGGGACTTGGCTGTGCATACTATGTGTGGAGGAGAGAGGACTTGGCTGTGCATACTATGTGTGGGGGAGAGAGGACTTGGCTGTGCATACTATGTGTGGGGGAGAGAGGACTTGGCTGTACATACTATGTGTGGGGGAGAGAGGACTTGGCTGTGCATACTATGTGTGGGGGAGAGAGGACTTGGCTGTGCATACTATGTGTGGAGGAGAGAAGACTTGGCTGTGCATACTATGTGTGGGGGAGAGAGGACTTGGCTGTGCATACTATGTGTGGGGGAGAGAGGACTTGGCTGTGCATACTATGTGTGGAGGAGAGAGGACTTGGCTGTGCATACTATGTGTGGGGAAGAGAGGACTTGGCTGTGCATACTATGTGTGGGGGAGAGAGGACTTGGCTGTGCATACTATGTGTGGGGGAGAGAGGACTTGGCTGTGCATACTATGTGTGGAGGAGAGAGGACTTGGCTGTGCATACTATGCGTG
Source organism: Phyllobates terribilis (assembly GCF_046119375.1). Lineage (NCBI taxonomy): Eukaryota > Metazoa > Chordata > Amphibia > Anura > Dendrobatidae > Phyllobates > Phyllobates terribilis. Next base: position 419,463,583 of record NW_027362771.1, read on the forward strand.
GGGGAGAGAGGACTTGGCTGTACATACTATGTGTGGAGGAGAGAGGACTTGGCTGTACATACTATGTGTGGAGGAGAGAGAACTTGGCTGTACATACTATGTGTGGGGGAGAGAGGACTTGGCTGTGCATACTATGTGTGGGGGAGAGAGGACTTGGCTGTGCATACTATGTGTGGGGGAGAGAGGACTTGGCTGTGCATACTATGTGTGGAGGAGAGAGGACTTGACTGTGCATACTATGTGTGGGGGAGAGAGGACTTGGATGTGCATACTATGTGTGCAGGAGAGAGGACTTGGCTGTGCATACTATGCGTGGTGGAGAGAGGACTTGGCTGTACATACTATGTGTGGGGGAGAGAGGACTTGACTGTACATACTATGTGTGGAGGAGAGAGGACTTGGCTGTGCATACTATGTGTGGGGGACAGAGGACTTGGCTGTGCATACTATGTGTGGGGGAGAGAGGACTTGGCTGTGCATACTATGTGTGGAGGAGAGAGGACTTGGCTGTACATACTATGTGTGGGGGAGAAGAACTTGGCTGTGCATACTATGTGTGGAGGAGAGGGGACTTGGCTGTGCATACTATGTGTGGGGGAGAGAGGACTTGGCTGTGTATACTATGTGTGGGTGAGAGAGGACTTGGATGTGCATACTATGTGTGGGGTAGAGAGGACTTGGCTGTGCATACTATGTGTGGGGGAGAGAGGACTTGGCTGTGCATAGTATGTGTGGAGGAGAGAGGACTTGGCTGTACATACTATGTGTGGGGGAGAAGAACTTGGCTGTGCATACTATGTGTGGAGGAGAGGGGACTTGGCTGTGCATACTATGTATGTGGGAGAGAGGACTTGGCTGTGTATACTATGTGTGGGTGAGAGAGGACTTGGATGTGCATACTATGTGTGGGGGAGAGAGGACTTGGCTGTGCATACTATGTGTGGGGGAGAGAGGACTTGGCTGTGCATACTATGTTTGGAGGAGAGAGGACTTGGCTGTGCATACTATGTGTGGGGGAGAGAGGACTTGGCTGTGCATACTATGTGTGGGGGAGAGAGGACTTGGCTGTGCATACTATGTGTGGAGGACAGAGGACTTGGCTGTGCATACTATGTGTGGGGGAGAGAGGACTTGGCTGTGCATACTATGTGTGGAGGAGAGAGGACTTGGCTGTGCATACTATGTGTGGGGGAGAGAGGACTTGGCTGTGCATACTATGTGTGGGGGAGAAGAACATGGCTGTGCATACTATATGTGGAGGAGAGGGGACTTGGCTGTGCATACTATGTGTGGGGGAGAGAGGACTTGGCTGTGTATACTATGTGTGGGTGAGAGAGGACTTGGATGTGCATACTATTTGTGGGGGAGAGAGAACTTGGCTGTGCATACTATGTGTGGGGGAGAGAGGACTTGGCTGTGCATACTATGTGTGGGGGAGAGAGGACTTGGCTGTGCATACTATGTGTGGGGGAGAGAGGACTTGGCTGTGCATACTATGTGTGGAGGAGAGAGGAATTGGCTGTGCATACTATGTGTGGAGGAGAGAGGACTTGGCTGTGTATACTATGTGTAGGGCGGACTTGGCTGTGCATACTATGTGTGGGGGAAAGAGGACTTGGCTGTGCATACTATTTGTGGGGGAGAGAGGACTTGGCTGTGCATACTATGTGTGGGGGAGAGAGGACTTGGCTGTGCATACTATGTGTGGAGGAGAGAGGACTTGGCTGTGCATACTATGTGTGGAGGAGAGAGGACTTGGCTGTGCATACTATGTGTGGAGGAGAGAGGACTTGGCTGTGTATACTATGTGTAGGGGGGACTTGGCTGTGCATACTATGTGTGGGGGAGAGAGGACTTGGCTGTGCATACTATGTGTGGGGGAGAGAGGACTTGGCTGTGCATACTATGTGTGGGGGAGAGAGGACTTGGCTGTGCATAATATGTGTGGGGGAGAGAGGACTTGGCTGTGCATACTATGTGTGGAGGAGAGAGGACTTGGCTGTGCATACTATGTGTGGGGGAGAAGAACTTGGCTGTGCATACTATGTGTGGAGGAGAGGGGACTTGGCTGTGCATACTATGTGTGGCGGAGAGAGGACTTGGCTGTGTATACTATGTGTGGGTGAGAGAGGACTTGGATGTGCATACTATGCGTGGGGGAGAGAGGACTTGGCTGTGCAAACTATGTGTGGGGGAGAGAGGACTTGGCTGTGCATACTATGTGTGGAGGAGAGGACTTGGCTGTGCATACTATGTGTGGAGGAGAGAGGACTTGGCTGTGCATACTATGTGTGGAGGAGGAGGACTTGGCTGTGCATACTATGTGTGGGGGAGAGAGGACTTGGCTGTGCATAGTATGTGTGGAGGAGAGAGGACTTGGCTGTGCATACTATGTGTGGGGGAGAGAGGACTTGGCTGTGCATACTATGTGTGGAGGAGAGAGGACTTGGCTGTGCATACTATGTGTGGGTGAGAGAGGACTTGGCTGTGCATACTATGTGTGGGTGAGAGAGGACTTGGCTGTACATACTATGTGTGGGTGAGAGAGGACTTGGCTGTGCATACTATGTGTGGGGGAGGAGGACTTGGATGTGCATACTATGTGTGGGTGAGAGAGGACTTGGCTGTACATACTATGTGTGGGTGAGAGAGGACTTGGCTGTGCATACTATGTGTGGGTGAGAGAGGACTTGGCTGTACATACTATGTGTGGGTGAGAGAGGACTTGGCTGTGCATACTATGTGTGGGTGAGAGAGGACTTGGCTGTACATACTATGTGTGGGTGAGAGAGGACTTGGCTGTGCATACTATGTGTGGGGGAGGAGGACTTGGATGTGCATACTATGTGTGGGTGAGAGAGGACTTGGCTGTACATACTATGTGTGGGTGAGAGAGGACTTGGCTGTGCATACTATGTGTGGGTGAGAGAGGACTTGGCTGTACATACTATGTGTGGGTGAGAGAGGACTTGGCTGTGCATACTATGTGTGGTGGAGGAGGACTTGGATGTGCATACTATGTGTGGAGGAGGAGGACTTGGCTGTGCATACTATGTGTGGGGGGGAGGACTTGGATGTGCATACTATGTGTGGGGGAGAGAGGACTTGGCTGTGCATACTATGTGTGGGGGAGAGAGGACTTGGCTGTGCATACTATGTGTGGGGGAGAGAGGACTTGGCTGTGCATACTATGTGTGGAGGAGAGAGGACTTGGCTGTGCATACTATGTGTGGAGGAGAGAGGACTTGGCTGTGCATACTATGTGTGGAGGAGAGAGGACTTGGCTGTGTATACTATGTGTAGGGGGGACTTGGCTGTGCATACTATGCGTGGGGGAGAGAGGACTTGGCTGTGCATACTATGTGTGGGGGAGAGAGGACTTGGCTGTGCATACTATGTGTGGGGGAGAGAGGACTTGGCTGTGCATAATATGTGTGGAGGAGAGAGGACTTGGCTGTGCATACTATGTGTGGAGGAGAGAGGACTTGGCTGTGCATACTATGTGTGGGGGAGAAGAACTTGGCTGTGCATACTATGTGTGGAGGAGAGGGGACTTGGCTGTGCATACTATGTGTGGCGGAGAGAGGACTTGGCTGTGTATACTATGTGTGGGTGAGAGAGGACTTGGATGTGCATACTATGCGTGGGGGAGAGAGGACTTGGCTGTGCAAACTATGTGTGGGGGAGAGAGGACTTGGCTGTGCATACTATGTGTGGAGGAGAGAGGACTTGGCTGTGCATACTATGTGTGGAGGAGAGAGGACTTGGCTGTGCATACTATGTGTGGAGGAGGAGGACTTGGCTGTGCATACTATGTGTGGGGGAGAGAGGACTTGGCTGTGCATAGTATGTGTGGAGGAGAGAGGACTTGGCTGTGCATACTATGTGTGGGGGAGAGAGGACTTGGCTGTGCATACTATGTGTGGAGGAGAGAGGACTTGGCTGTGCATACTATGTGTGGGTGAGAGAGGACTTGGCTGTGCATACTATGTGTGGGTGAGAGAGGACTTGGCTGTACATACTATGTGTGGGTGAGAGAGGACTTGGCTGTGCATACTATGTGTGGGGGAGGAGGACTTGGATGTGCATACTATGTGTGGGTGAGAGAGGACTTGGCTGTACATACTATGTGTGGGTGAGAGAGGACTTGGCTGTGCATACTATGTGTGGGTGAGAGAGGACTTGGCTGTACATACTATGTGTGGGTGAGAGAGGACTTGGCTGTGCATACTATGTGTGGGTGAGAGAGGACTTGGCTGTACATACAATGTGTGGGTGAGAGAGGACTTGGCTGTGCATACTATGTGTGGGGGAGGAGGACTTGGATGTGCATACTATGTGTGGGTGAGAGAGGACTTGGCTGTACATACTATGTGTGGGTGAGAGAGGACTTGGCTGTGCATGCTATGTGTGGGTGAGAGAGGACTTGGCTGTACATACTATGTGTGGGTGAGAGAGGACTTGGCTGTGCATACTATGTGTGGTGGAGGAGGACTTGGATGTGCATACTATGTGTGGGGGAGGAGGACTTGGCTGTGCATACTATGTGTGGGGGGGAGGACTTGGATGTGCATACTATGTGTGGAGGAGAGAGGACTTGGCTGTGCATACTATGTGTGGGTGAGAGAGGACTTGGCTGTGCATACTATGTGTGGGTGAGAGAGGACTTGGATGTGCATACTATGTGTGGAGGAGAGGGGACTTGGCTGTGCATACTATGTGTGGGGGAGAGAGGACTTGGCTGTGCATACTATGTGTGGGGGAGAGAGGACTTGGCTGTGCATACTATGTGTGGGGGAGAGAGGACTTGGCTGTGCATACTATGTGTGGGTGAGAGAGGACTTGGCTGTGCATACTATGTGTGGAGGAGAGGGGACTTGGCTGTGCATACTATGTGTGGGGGAGAGAGGACTTGGCTGTGTATACTATGTGTGGGGGAGAGAGGACTTGGCTGTGCATACTATGTGTGGGTGAGAGAGGACTTGGCTGTGCATACTATGTGTGGGTGAGAGAGGACTTGGCTGTGCATACTATGTGTGGGTGAGAGAGGACTTGGCTGTACATACTATGTGTGGGGGAGAAGGACTTGGCTGTGCATACTATGTGTGGGGGAGAAGGACTTGACTATATGTGGTATGTGTGGCAGAGGAGTTTCCTTTATGAATTGTTTTTTTGGGAGCAGCTTTATTGTAAATGTATGCTACATGTACTGAATGCAATGTGTGGGGAAGAGGAATACTTTATAAACCATAAAAGAGATTATGTATGTTCAGGAGGGGGCTTTGCTGTAAATGTTATGTATAGGGCGAGGGCTGCACTTTTATTAGATAATTTTGGTGGGGTAGAGGTCTCCGTTAAACATCTGTTATTTAAATCCATGTTCCATCCATGTTTTTATGGACAGAATATGTACTCTTCTTAGACTATGGGGCCGTGCACAAGTCCATATTTTTTATTGTTTTTGCATGCAGTAAAATCTTACACTCTGACCAAAGAGCGATAAAAATCAAATTCAGCACTCTGATGCAAATCGTTTTAATCTATTTAATTTATTTTTTATGTACCAGAATTATCATTATTATTATAGCGCCATTTATTCCATGGCGCTTTACATGTAAGAAAGGGGTATGCATAATGAAAACAATTACAATAATCTTGAACAAAACGTGAAGGCGACTGGTCCAGGAGGAGAGAGGACCCTGCCCGCGAGGGCTCACAGTCTACAAGGGATGGGTGAGGATACTGTAGGTGAGGGTAGAGCTGGTCGTGCAGCGGTATGGTGGAGCGTTGTTTACTGCAGGTTGTTGACTTGTCGGAAGAGGTGGGTCTTCAGGTTGCTTTTGAAGGTTCCCACGGTAGGCGAGAGTCTGATATGTTGGGGTAGAGCGTTCCGAATAAAAACAGACATCTGCATGAAGCCTAGTCTGTTCAAATGTAGCAGAATTTCTGTGGAGAATTTAAATAGAAAATCAGCAAGAATCCAAAAGAAAATCCACAACAAAAAATCTGTATCAAATTGCGTGATTTTTGGTGCCGATCTTTCTGTTAACTCACTATGGAAGACAGCAGCGTGTAAAATAAAGAACCTATCTAGTTTCCTCCCCTGGCACATTTGTGTCTCTTTGTAGTCTGAAAATAAAAAGAAATCATGTACTTACAGGACCTCTGTAGTTTCCCAAAACCGCTACCCATGTGCACCACTAGTGTTCTCACTTCCTATAACAGCCTGAAGGTCAAGTGACCGCTGCAGTCAATCAAGTAGCCACATATGTGATAAAATCGTCACCACTGCGGCAACTGCACTTCCAGGCCAGGGCGGGGAGTAAGCCGGTGTCCCTGCATGGAGGGAGAAGGGGACACCATGCAGGGGCTAAACACTACACTTGTAGTGGTGGATGTAAGGTGAAAATATGCACCAAGTTCATTGAGAGTCACACTCTGTTTCAAACACTGTATGGTGCCTCAATGTGCATGAGGCTTGAGTATAAACAGGTACAATTGATATGTAAATTAACAGTCGGGTGGGCCCTTGTGGGATCAATTCCTCCTGTGGGCCCTAGGGACCCCAGTTCGACACTGCATGTAGTCCTCCATAATCATGAACTCTATATAACCATGCCCCCACCACTGAATAGCAACTTTCTGCCTATACACCATGTACACAAAAGCTGCCAATCAATGGTGTGGGTGAGGTTATGCAAAGCTCAGCATTCAGAGAACTGCTAGATCTGCAGCAGAGAAAACAGGAATTTTATCAAAACTGCAGCAAGCAGCCCAGTAAGTGACACATCACTGGAATCAGGGTCTACTGAAAGCTCCCCTTTAAATTGACAAGGTCACCACAGATAGGGTGTGCTTGTATATTATGTTTTCGAGTCTCTGCATCTGCATGATTTATGGCTGTTAGACAGCTGCAACACATGCAGGGATTGCCTGTTTGTTAGGGAATCCTCACATGTGTTGAGGCTGTCTTACAGCTGTAAATCATGCAGACGCAGGGACTCAAACATAATATACGAGCACGCCAAAGATACTCGGATAACACCCGAGTGTGCTTGGATAAGGCGTTATCTGAGCAGGTTCGCTCATCACTAATACTGTTGGGTGAGCATGGCCGGAAGAGTCTGCTGGTCAGCTCCCTCTAGATCCTCCCACTTTGCGCAGCTTTATTCACAGTTCCTGTGGTCCTTTTGTTTGTAGGAAGAAGTCTGTCAATCAAGAAAAGTGGGGTTGGGAAAGCCTGAGGGAACTGCCCAGTGGAGCCTTCATTCTGTGCCCGAACCCTTCTGTCTCGTTTTAATATTTATATTTTCTCCGAGAAGCTGCACAGAATAATGCCTTATTCAGACTTCCCATTTTGCCGTGTACGAGAAAAACAGACTGATTATTTTGATTAGACTTTGATCAGAGTGTGGTCCGAGTGTCATCAGTTTTTCTCATACATGGAGAAAAAAAAAAAAGTTTCTCCACCTTCTCCTTTTCTTGGATGTCAACCAAGTGGTGTTCGATTTTTTCATGTACCTATAGACTTGCATTTTCCGACCACCAGATCAAAATTGGACATGTCTCTGCGACTTTCCGCTGACCACTCAGTCTGCATAAAATCTTGGACATGTGAATGGCCCCATAAACTATCACAGATACAAGTGCTATTTGTGGAAACCATGGACAGCACTCGTACGTGGAAAAAGGATGTATGATTGAGACCTAAAACATAGGTTTGTAATGAGGGAGCCTGTCCCTGATTAATTCAGCCATTGTGTGGGTGGAATGATTATCTTGTCAGGATTTGTTTAATCAGGGCAATGGCTTTCCTTAACAGGGGCCAATGGCACCCATTCACACCTAGCATGTAAAGGGCCATACCCATGCCCCTGTAGCCCGCTCTAGCTGATCCACGACTTTCAAGAGCTACAAGCTTTATTTACATGCAAAACAACTTAAAGAGAAGCTGTCACCAGGTTTTTGCTACCCCATAAGAGAGCAACATGATGTAGTATCAGAGACACCTATTTCAATGATGTGTCACATACTGGACTGCTTGCTGCAGTCTTAAGAAAATCACAGTTTATCTGGTACAGATCTGGTGCTAGTTCTCTGAATGCTGAGCTCTGTATTGATTAGCAGCATTCTGTGTACACTGTGCATAGGCAGAAAGCTGCCAATCACAGCATTGACAAGTCCAGAAATAACTTTACATGGCCAGTCTGTTCTTCCATTACTGAGAAATCAGCATTTTAATTGATATGCAAATGAGACTGAAGGACTATGATAGATCTGCTTGAAAGATGACTCCATTGCCAGAAGTGACAGAGCATAGATGCAGGAAGAGGCGGTGCTAGCCAAGGAATAGAGTTGGAGTTACAGAGGCTTCCGATCTACCATAGTTCTTCAGCCTCATTTGCATAAAATTTTGATTTCTCAGTAATGGAGTAACAGTCTGTCTAGATAAAGGTATTGCTGGACTTGTCTTTGAAAAAGCTACATTCGCTTATAAATAGTTTAAGGGGTGAAATCCTGCTGACAGATTCTCTTTAAATGCTATTTTTACGCTATGGGCAGTAAATATATAAAGGGATGCTACAGGACTATATAGATAACTTTTAAAGAGGAAATTCATTAATATGGCGTTTTGAGCACCACTAATTTCCACTATATGAAGCCCAATAGAGCTCAATCAATTTTGACATTGCTCTGAGATTTCTATCTATAAGATACATCTTTCTAAGGGAAGTGCCTTTCAGATCAGAGTGCTGAGAATGTTGAATCAGGCTTTTAGTATCGGTATTTTGACCTTTCAACCCCCTACTCGTTAAGTAATGTTAAAACCATTAGAATTACAATGTAATGTTTCATTTGTGGAATTTAATGAGATATTCTCCTAGATGTCGGGCATCCTGGCTCAGTGAGGAAATGTGTTTGTGGGCACAGAAGGCTGCGGAATTATGTGTACTCATACTAGAGCCCAAAGGTAGGCTTGTACTTTCCATAAAAGTATCTCTTTTGATCTGCTTTGGTCTCTGTCCATCGTCTCTTGTTATTTTCTGTTAGAAGTTAGATTTCCAAGATTATTGTGATTTTATCTTTTGCGTAAAGCCCTTTGTTCTTTTAAACCACATTATTGCAGAGAACAAAAGCTCAGATTCCACTAGAAAGTGGAAGTTCTGAGTCACCCTGAAGGGTAAAGCAGGAGCAAGTGCAGGTGGGAAGAAGTAGATCCCAGCTGTAGACTAAGCGTTCTTGGTATGGAAGCGCTTGCCTTTTACGTTCTCTGCAGTTGACCTACGCTCGCTGGCCTCTAACTACGGCAGTAGTTCGATCATCTGGGCCATGTGCATAAATGTGCATGTAAATATTCAGATGTGTGAACTTTAATCTACTAGCTGTTTGGAAACAATCAATTTACTCATATAAGTTAGAAGAGAGGAGTTAGTTACTGGGTTTTGTAAAATAATTGTATTCATCAGCACCAACGCATGAGATTTGGGTGGACAATCTATCACTTGTGTCTAATCAGTGTTGTATGTCTATCACATCTTTTTTTCTAGAATCAGAAGGTTATTTATCACCTAATACCATGGGATTCAAATATGACTTGTAGGTTTGAATTGAAAACCTTACCCAATGGGCCTACTATTAATATGAAGATGAAGTTTTAACATTTCGAAATTTGGGTGAGTGGGGGTAAAAATAAAATATTTACAGATTAGACAGTCTAAGTATAATTTTTGTACCTTCTGTATAGAGGTGAGAAGATCTGACAAGATTTGAATTCGCTAAATCATAATAAACGTAAGATGTAAAAAACAATGAAAAATACTTGTACACAACTTACAGCTCACCGCATCACTGTCCCCCATCTGGTCCTCTCATAAACATCATGGGCCTTGTCAGAGCCGTTCAGGCTAGGCCGAGACTTCAGGCTCTGGTGAGACTCAGGACATTTCTGCGTAAGCTTACGACGTGCACCGTGACCTTGTATGCACAGGCCTTATCAGAGGCCGAAGTTCCAGCTTAGCATGAAGAAACCCAGGATTTAACATCAGCCGTCCACCATTCTGATGAATCTGTATAGAAGCGAATTTCAAAACTTCCACAATTGTGGATTTTTGTAATATTCAAGTAAAGTTCAGTTCCCTTCGAACGCATTCGCGCACCTCTACTTCTGAGACATCAGGTCCCTTTTGGTATAAACAAGAATATTCTACCATAGAGGAAGAACATGTGGCTGCTGTGGGATTCTTGGAGGAAAGAAGCTCAGCCCTGTATGGTCACATCTCATTTGCGACTGAGTAGCTACAGAGTACACTTCTTTCCAGAGGAACGGCCTTGTTAGTCCATCATTAGCAAAAGGAGTGGAGAATCAGCCTAAGGTTCATGGAAAGGGCATAAAGGGGTAAAACCAACCTCAGGCCTTTTTGTACTGGATGGCAAAGTTGTCACTATAATGGGGGAGTGTTGGGGCTTTTTGGATTTATTGGTCTCTCTTGCATTTAAACAATCCTTATCTCCAGAGGCAGACACATTCTAAATCTAGTGTCCAGTTATTTTGGCTAGGTTCTCAGATTCTGCTCACACCTTGGGTGCAGCTTGGCTGCAGTTGGCTTGCAAATTATAGCCACTAAAAGCACTTTCATTGGTAATGGCTGTGCATTTTTGCAGCAAAATGGCAGTTCGAGGTCAGACAGGTTGGAAAACGTGAACCCAGATTAAGACAGGAGTGCACATAACATTGGTGCAACCTCTGCAGCCGCACAGGGGCCCAAAAGGTAAGGGGCTCACTTTCACCTGTAAAGCAGCACATAAAGAGGTGCATTATGGAAAACTATTGGACTGCAAAGAGCCAACATACTGAAAAGAAATAAAGTAACATTTTGGTCTTAAATTTCAGACCTTCTACAGAAAACTGCCGAATTGTATGCAGAAAAGAGTGTAAGGAGCTATATTAGTAACGGGGAATGTCCCCAAATTATGAGCCCTAATCACCATTTTCTGCATATGTGGCACCCCTGAGGGTTCGATCGCCACAGAAGTACTGCATCTCACCCAGAGGTGTGGTATCTCACTCTCAGGTAAGGAAGGAGTACAGCTCGGGACCCTAACACCTGCATCCAACACATACCCGCAGTGGCGGTAGGGCGAGATTGCTCCTAAGGGAGAGCACAGTACCGGGTCCCTAGCTGTTGGGAGGAGCTATGTAGTGGGTGTGAGAGTATAAATAGAGAAGCCATCTTGTGGCTAGTCCAGTCCAGTCAGAACAGTGAGTGAGAACAGTCTACAGTGAGAGGAGTGGAGCAGGGCTCTGCAGGAGCTCTTCTCAGGCAGAGGGCCTGAGGAGAGGCCCAGGACTGAAGGAGAAGGAAAGGAGCAGGAAGGGCTCCAGGAACGAGGAAGGGACCTCAGGGGTACGGGCAGTGCTGGAGGCCACCCGTACGCCCGAATCTACCAGGAGGTGGAGGGGTCAGGCCACACAAAGGTGACCGGTCCCTCAACTAGCAGAGTACTCTATGTCTCAACTAGAAACCGGAGGCTGCAGTATTTCAAGTCCTGCAGCCAACAGTCCATATCAGTCTCACCAAGAAGGTAGCTATAGAGGACCCAGGAGATGGAACAGACGTCGCCCGACAAGACCCGCAGGTACCGGATTGGGACACTTGATATGAGGTGCAGGGAGACGGCCAGAGGAAGGACACAGAAGGGGGTCCCGTTAAGTACTCCGGCGATATCTGAGGGTGGACTGAACCCCTCCCTGAGTAAGCGCAGCACGACAGGGGAAGTTACGCTGGTACCTGTAACTTGGACTGCAACAACCGTGAGTAAAGACCCTGAGGACTGCACCCCATTGTCTCTGTGATTATTGCTGCGCCATCAAACCCTGCACTTCAAACGCCCAGCACAACCTATACCATCTACGCTGCCCTGAAGCTAAGCTCTACCTGTGGAGAGCTGAACCAACCCTGCTGCACTAACACCCGCTCCAGAGGTTCTGCACAGCAGCGGTGGCTCCACATAGCCGCATACCAAAGGTGGCGTCACAAACTTTGTATATAAACTGTAATCCCCTGTAAATATCCCCTTTTGATTGACTGCCCTGGGTCACGGACCGGGTCACCGCCACTGTGACATCTCCCCTAGCAACGACCGGCCCGGCACCGAGTACCCCACGGCCCAGGGGGCGCGTCACATACAATTAGGCAATCCGTCTGATGAAGGTCAGAAATCTAAGACCGAAATGTTATTTTATTTTGGATTATGACTCGCCCAGGGGGATATGGGGGGCAACTCGGTACCCGGGCCTTTACCTTCTTTGTAGGATGTCACGGCAGTTGGCTCACAGGCCCGTACTCTGGGGTCACTCTTTAAAAGGGGGTTTGTTAACAGTTTTTGTCTCATGATGCCACCTGTGGTTCCCGGTAATGAGTACCGGCGCTGCTGCAGACCTCCGGGGGTGATGGTATGGCAGCTGGGATGTTTCTGCTCCCCACAGGTGGAGCGGGCCCCCAGGGCAGAGTTGATGGAAGGGATGCAGGTGAGAGGTGGCCCAGCTGGGCCAGGGGAGAATAACAGACACACTCACAGGGGTTCGCTTCAGTACCTTTACTGGTGTAGACGGCAGGTACGGTCCAGGGTACTTGATAGGAAGGGTGCACTTCTGGACTCTCCCCAGTGAGCAGGTATAAGGCCTCCTGATCTGTTTCTTCCTCTCTCTCTGAAGCTTCTGACCAGCCTGAAACTAGGCCTAGCTTCTGTACTCTTTCCCTCTCCTCACCTGCATGCTTGGTGGTAAGAACTTTCTTCTGGCTACCACTATCCCTGGACGCTGGGGCCTTCGTGGTTCCTAGTTCTTTAAATGATTGTAGCTTCAGGTTGACCAGGGGTTTAGAATCCTCCTGGTATACCGGTTATTCCTACTGGGCATAGAAGACCCTGTAGGCGCGGATCCGGTGTCCGGCTTGTGTTCTGGGGTGAGCCTAAGATGCTCCTCTGCCCCCATAACTCTTCTCCTTGCCTCCGGCCCCGCTCTAGGCCCCAAGGCTTCAGCACGTGCTTTAGGCCCTGGCTGGCCCTCAGCACAGCAGCTCACATGTTGCTTCTTCACTGATCTCTGTGCCAGCACACACTAACTGCCTAACTCCACCCTCCAGTATATATATCCCTAACAGGCTCCCTCTGGTGGTATGAGGTGGAAGGGTGGAGGTGTCTGTTATGTAGTGGGGGCCTCTGGTGGAAAAGTCCATCCATGCACCCTTTTGGGTTCTGTGGTACCTGTGGTAGCAGGGTGCCACAATTACACCTCAAATGAAGCCTTTATATTCTTTCATTTGCCATCTGGAGTGCAGGATTCCCTTTCTTGATATCGAGTTTAAATAATACTTAGTGACTCTAGTGCATTTTACACTTTTCTTTCCAAAATCTTAAGTGAAAGTTAATAGGTTATTGACTGAAAATTCTGCAGTAATATTTTATATCTTTCACAGCGCCCCTATATAGTTAGGTTGTACTTGATTGTACAGAATGTCGTTCCAATAATTCAACTGAACAGGGACTGTGTCCGGCCAAATCAGCAGGGACCGCTGCAAAAAAAAATCTTGTAGAATAGGTTTCCATACCACCTCGATTTTTGTTGCATTCTTTGAATAGGATCACTTATTTTGATCTACACAGCTTGTTGGGTATATCTGGCCAAGCTTTGCAAAAAAAACCCACAAAACACTACATTTTTAAGCATTTTGTGAAAATGGACGGCCTCATAAAAGTAAGCACAACTTAAATAAATGTCTTTCCCATGACAAAAATCTGTATCGTCATCTATAGTGGAGAGCAATTCATCCAACCTTCAGGGCAGTGTTAAACTCTCAGACAAATTGTGCACGTGTGAAGAGTAGCTCAGTGCATGGACTTGTACAGATGTGGATTTATGTCCTTGCTTTATTTTATATTTTTATAACAACCTACCATTTTACATGTTAAAAATAATGGAAAAGAAGTCTGACATAAAGTATAACTATGCGTGGTGCTAATTTACAGCATATCCACTCACGGGGTAATCAGCGCCAGCTTTATATGCAGCCCCTAAAAGGTTTAGTGAGTCTGTAGAGAGGCTGCTCGGGGTAACTATGAATTGCTTCTTGCTATGTAAGCCGATGTGAGCTATGGCCCCTTTCTGTAATTGAGTGTGCTGAACTCCACAAGCCGATCTCTCCGCTGACATCCTCCTGAACAATGTGCGTGTTCCAGGCTGCTTTGTGTCAAAAATGTTAATGTTTTGGCTCTTGAGGGGTGATGCTACATCTGCTGAACAGATGTGGCAAACCTGTGTGTACCATTATAGCAGAAACCTGACAGTAATAGCATTATCCCTTTATTTTAACAAATGCAAGATGTTGAAATGTAAAAAAGTCCTAGGAGACCACTCTATAATAGTCCTCTCGCTGTGCAATTGCACGCTGTGTAATATCCCTGAAATTTAGCGAATGCTGCAACATATTTGGGCAAATTCTCTAGTAATTCTGATAGCAAAGTTCCTTTTGGCTTCATCCCTGATCTTTCTAATTTACTCCAATGATCGCAGCACTAGAGGAAAATGTGGACCATATGACTTTTGGTATTTTATTATTGTCTGATGGGTCACACAGTGGCACTAATGTTAAGCTGACACAATTTCGTAAAGTGTTATCCCATGACCTTTAAGTGAGTACAAGTCCGGTCCCATAAATTCAGCAATTGTATAGGAAATTCAAATCATGGATGAGGAGGTTCTCCACTTGACTTATTTACCTGCTTTAACCTTTTTTTTTGTTATTTCACATGTCCTTACATTTTACTGTCGCTCAGTTCTAATCAGACTTTTATAGAACTATAGTCCATATCAGGGGCGGACATAGGCTGACTAGGGCCCCTGTGCAAGAACAATAGATGGGCCCTTTGCAGTCCAATAGCTCATCATAATGCACCATTCCACCACTTGAGCTCCTACACGGGTTGCAATAATGATATGTGTTCCCCTGGTTCTGATCACTATATCCATTTATCATTTTATGTCATTATTTTCATTTTTGCTTACTCTGGCTCCAGTAAATATTTGGGTATCTCAGTCATTATTTGCATTTTTAAAGATTTTGGAGAGAGAGTGACCGAAATTTGTAGCAGAAGGTTCAATCATTTCTTATGCTGGAACTTATCATAGTGACATTTTCATAAATAGTTCTAGGCTACACACAAGGCTCATTTCAGAAAAGATGTTACATATATTAAAGAGGCTGTCCACTACTCGGACAACCCCCTTCTCAATCCCTTGGTTTTTCCCCCCAGTAAACTAATAACACTTATTCTCACTTCCGGTGCTGGCGCTGTTCCAGCGATGTTGACACTGGCTCTCCCAGGGCTTGCCTAACATTATGTCACGCAATCCCTGCGATCAATCCGCGGTGACTTCACTCTCCTCTCCTACACATGTAATTGACATTCAGAGGTAGTGAAAGCTGCGGCTGTTCTCTTACTTCTTCCGAAAGCCTTGATTTGTCTGAAGAAGGGGAGAGTGAAACCAGCGCTGATTGGCCACAGGGATCGCATGACATAACAATGTCATGCAAGCCACAGGAGAGCAAGTGCCAACATTGCTGGAACAGCAGCGGCACTGGAGTTGAGTATAAGTTTTATTATTTTACTGGGGGGAAACATAGAGATTCAGAAGGGGTTATCCAAGTAGCGAATCACCCCTTTAAGACTGATATTTAGGTGCAGTCATCATGGCTATTTGATACATTACATAATATATTGCTGATTTATACTAGCTATAGCTGCTGATTATCATGGCCTCGCTACATCTTACAATGTTTTGCCTTGGCAAGGTATTATGTGACATATAGTTCCTAAATACATTTTTGCATGTTGTATGTGAAAGATAAACATAGCTTCAATTTCTTAGAAACAAGTAACTAGGGCAGGATGGTGCTAACAATGTTTCTACTTATAGAAGTTTAAAGCCATGATTTTCCATTGATATGCAACCCCTTTAAGGACAGACTAATACACTGCATGACATTGTAACTGATCAATAACATTTTGTAATATCATTTCCTTTTAGTACAATTATGCTGACAAGTCACAGGCTCTACTTGTACCCAGATTCTATAACTATTAAGGTTATACTTTCCTTCTCTTGCCTTTCCGTTTGTCTAACAGATTTATAAAAGCCTTTTCCTATGTTATCTCTTAGCCTGGGTTCAAATCCCACCAAGGTCAACATCTGCATGACGATTGTTTTTTGTGGGGTTTCCTCCGGGTTCTCTGATTTCCTCCCATACTCCAAAGACATACTGATAGGGAATTTAGATTGTCAGCCCCGATGGGGACTGTGATGAAGATATCTGTAAAGCGCTGTGGAATTAATGGCGCTTTTGAGTAAAATAAATAATAAAATAAATAACCCCTCTTTCCTACATTTATTTTTGATTTGCCCCTTTTTCCTTTCCTTGAGGAGTTGGAAAAATGTTGTTTTTGTTCTAGTTAAACAGATTTTCTCAAAACCTACATTTATCACCTATCGGATAAGTGTCTAATTGTTGAGAACCCAATCAGTGGTACTCATATAGATCATTAGAACGTGAATCCATTGTCCCCTGTTCCACCTCACTATGGTCATGACTGAATAGAGAAGTGGTTGAGTCTATGCCCTACCACTCCATTCAGTTCCCATAGGGTTGATGGAAACAGTTGAGCACACATCTTGGCTGTTTATATCAGCCCCATAGACATCAAATGGAGCGGCAGGGTGCATGCTTATCAGCCGTTCTACTAAACTCTCCTTCTATTGCATTCAGGAGAAAACATGGATATTGGACTCCCATTGATAAGTGGGGATCACAGCTTTGGGCTAAATGATGATGTATAAAAAACCCTTTAAGCATTAGATTATTTTATAGGTTCCATACTAAGACACTTCTCATTATTTTGTAAATTACATATTTTCAGTTGTGTAAAGATTGCATGCAGTGTAACTCCACTTCTGCCTGTGAGAATATGTTACATAATCTCTAAAATGTATTCATACAAAATCAAATTGCCAACTTTACCAGAACTATGCACCATAGTGCTAGCAAATGAGTCTATAGCAGCAAAAATGTTATTACTTTTATCCCAAAATCTTTTTTATTTTTCGCTTTCAAATTGTAAAAATGTCCAAATATTTTTGTTTTCATTTTTTATACCAAAGTCTGGTATAATGAAGCAATCAAAGTAAGAAGACATTATCTGTTACATGCCTTCTGTCTGGAATACAGCCAAACAGCAAAATGTCTTGTTTTAATGACTTTTTAAAGCATCCTCTTTAGGGCAGCTCCTTTCTGGGAGAATGTCCAACTAAAATTATAATTACTGCTTATAGTTTATAAACACAAAATGTGGTCTCAGACTTAACTACATGCTTTTATCTGGAGTGGCATAACCTTGTGAGTCGTAATATTCTCTATTAAGAAAATGGTTTGTTAAAAGTGAGCACAAAGCGGGGAGTGCATTAAAATACTGAAATAACATACTCACTTGGTAATTCTCTTGTGGTTCTGATAGTCTTCCCGATCTTTATTAACTATCCAAAAGCGATGACGTTCCAACACAGTCTCAGCGGGTATGTGCTGACCATGCTGGATACCGTGTTTGGCTGCTGTAGTCGCATGCGCTTGGTCAGATCTGGACAGTTCATAAAGACCGGTGAGACTATCAGAGCAGCAGGGCAAGTACAAGGACAGTAGAAGTTATTTTAATTTTTACCGCATTGCCTTCTTTGTCCTCACCTACTACCTGATGAAGAGACTTTTAAGATGAAACTCAACATAAAAATGAAAATTGAGCTATTGACTTGAAACATGGAGTAATACAGTATATATCTTGAACATTTACATAATCAGGTGCTCCCATTACAGCGGTAACCTAATGTTCTCCACTTGGCCCAACAGAAACCCATGATCGCTGGTAGAGCATGACAACTAAGCAGCATTTACGTTAACTTCTTTTGCAGGCAGAATTAGGATTGCTGCACCTGAAACCTGCAGTATCAATTGTGTTATCCCATTGCTGCTTAGTTCTCATGACCAGCACAAACTAGAGGAGGACAGTAGAAGATCTCCAGAATGAAGGCATTCTGGTAAGGCCACATTCACAGATCTGTTTGCCACAGTCTGAGTATGGACTGATTCACAGATTGTCTGCGGGTCTCTTGATCCAAACTTGACAGTCTAATAGCTGTCAAGTTTGTTTTAGGAGACCTATGGGCGGTCTGTGAATCATGGTGCATCATAGCACATGGATGTGTGAATGTGGTCTAAAAAAAACAAGAGAATGCCAAGAGTGTGCAAAGCAGTCTTCAAAGCAAAAGGTGGCTACTTTGAAGAACCTATAAGACATATTTTCAGTTGTTTCACACTTTTTTGTTAAGTATATAATTCCACATGTGTTAATTCATAGTTTTGATGCCTTCAGTGTGAATGTACAATTTTCATAGTCAAGAAAATACAGAAAAATCTTTAAATGAGAAGGTGTGTCCAAACTTTTGGTCTGTACTGTATATTATTATTATTATTATAGCGCCATTTATTCCATGGCGCTTTACATGTGATAGAGATATACATAGCAAAAACATTTACATAATCTTAACAAAACGAGTCAGCGACTGGTACAGGAGGAGCGAGGACCCTGCCCGCGAGGGCTCACAGTCTACAAGGGATGGGTGAGGATACAGTAGGTGGAGGTAGAAGAGGTCATACAATAATGTGGTGGAGCGGTGGTTACTGCAGGTTGTAGGCTTGTCGGAAGAGGTAGATCTTCAGGTTTCTTTTGAAGGCTTCCATGGTAGGCGAGAGTCTGATGTGTTGGGGTAGAGAGTTCCAGAGTAGGGGGGATGCACGGGAGGAATCTTGTATGCAATTGTGGGAAGAGGAGATAAGAGGGGAGTAGAGAAGGAGATCTTGTGAGGATCGGAGGGTGCGTGCAGGTAAGTACCGGGAGATTAGGTCACAGATATATGGAGGAGACAGGTTGTGGATGGTTTTGTATTCCATGGGTAAGGTTTTGAACTGGAGTCTCTGGGCAATGGGGAGCCAGTGAAGGGATTGACAAAGGGGAGAGGCCGGGGAATAGCGGGGGGACAGGTGGATTAGTCAAGCAACAGAGCTTAGGATAGATTGGAGAGGCGCAAGAGTGTTGGAAGGGAGGCCACAGAGCAGGAGGTTGCAGTAGTCAAGGTGGGAGATGATGAGGGCATGCACTAGTGTTTTTGCAGAGTCTTTGCTGAGGAATGCACGGATCCAGGAGATGTTTTTGAGTTGGAGTCGGCAGAAAGTGGAAAGGGCTTGGATGTGTGGTTTGAAGTAGAGGTCAGAGTCCAGGGTTACCCCAAGGCAGCGAGCTTGTGGGACTGGGGAGAGTGAACAGCCATTGACGTTGATAGATAGGTCAGATGGGGGATTTGAATGAGAGGGTGGAAAGATGATGAACTCTGTTTTATCCATGTTGAGTTTTAGAAATCTGGCGGAGAAGAAGGATGAGATGGCGAACAGACATTGTGGGATTTTGGTTAGTAGGGAGGAGATATTGGGTCCAGAGAGGTAGATCTGTGTGTCATCAGCACTGAGGTGATACTGAAAGCTGTGAGATTCTATGAGCTGTCCCAGGCCAAAGTTGTAGATGGAGAAGAGCAGAGGTCCTAGAACTGAACCTTGGGGGACGCCGACAGATAGGGAGCGAGATGAGGAGGTGGTGCGTGAGTGGGAGACGCTGATTGTCCTGTCTGTTAAGCATGAGGAGATCCAAGATAGGGCCAAGTCCATGATGCCAAGAGATGAGAGAATCTGTAGTAAGAGGGAATGGTCCACTGTGTCGAAGGCAGATGACAGGTCCAGAAGGAGGAGGATGGAGTAGTGTGTATATATATATATATATATATATATATATATATATACATTTTATTAATTGAAATCCCTGATGTTTGCATACAAGAGTCCAGTTGGCAGTCCTATTCGGTGATTTTCATTCTTCCCTGTATGACTGTGCATGCAGAGATAGCTGTCAGTCACTGAGTAGCACCGCCCACTGGTCTCATATCTGAACACCAAAGATTTCAATGAATAAAATACAAGTTATACTGAATCTTTCCTGCCAAAACTATATATAATCGGCTCATCTCCTTCTCTCCATAGATCGTAGTGCATGCACAACGTGACAGGTTCCCTATATTGTTTAAATTGTTTACACGTCAGAAGATTACCCTCGAATCCTCGAAAACATATAGTTCTCTTCACAATATTGAGTTTTCAGATTTCAGTCAGTCAGTAGGTTGCAGAAGTCTTGAGTCATTCAATTCTTCCTATACAATCCTTCTTCAAATTCATGTGTATAACCTCTATAATGTAGAAACACTTTAGATATCTTCAAAATGGTAAATGACTGGCTGCAATGTGCAACGATTACACAACTCTGTGGATGAAAGTTTGTGGGTTGTGCAGTGGAGTTGTCTTACTGATATGGCCAGGGTGATATTACAGTGTGAGCACCTTCCTGCTTCTCTGTATGTCCTGTCTTATTTAGCCCACAATGAGCTTCACCAAGTTTTCGCCAAGCTTTTTTTCTATATTATTGATGGCAAGAATTGTGCAGTCTACAACACTATTTTTGCGGTCAAAAATACTGGAATCCTGATGGGGGGGGAGGTCTGCATGCATCTTTCTGGATCCATTGAGGAATGGATCCATCACACTGCTCAAGACTCCATTATAAGCAGAAGGCATGACTCTTATGTGAACAGAGTCCTAGTGTTTTACAAGGTTAAAAAAATGTAAATTTAACAAATAAGCAGTTTTACCCTGGCACCAGCCAAAAAGAAGTGCACTACATGATTAACAGGGCACACTGTAATACTGGAAAGCTCTACATCTCTCTATTGAAGCAATGGAAATGTTAAATCAGACCCAGCTGTGCGAAATTTATAGGCAAAGCAGAACTAGGTTGCACTGAAATAAATCTAGTGACTCCGTTAATCTTTAGTCCGCCTTGATAAATGATCCCCAGGGATGTCAGCTTTTCAGTGAAAATCTCTCTGACTCAGCAACTTTCACATAAGTTCAATTGTAATAAGGTTGTTGATTTTTAAGCTAATTTAGCGGCCCAGATTTTACCAATTTCCAACTTCCACTGCTGCAAAATCCTAGTCATCATGGTTCTCAAAAGAATCTCCTTTATAAGATTAAAAAAAAACTGATTGTGTAATTGGTCATTTGAGTAAAACCAACGTTCAAAACAAAAAAATAATAACGTATTATGGTCTTTATAGGAGTTTTTCTGGACTTTTAGATTGGTGTACTATTCTTAAGATAGGCCATCGGTATGAGATCAGTGGGGCTGCGACTGAATAAGACAAGACGATGTGTCAGCAGTGCACAAGACTTATATTGATGGCTAAGCCAGCCGCCTTCTATACATTCTATACATTGAACTCTATACTATGTAGAGATCATATGTTTTGCTGGATGCCCATATAATTGTTAAAGAAGGTCAGGTGGAGACAATGGCGAATATTGTAAGTAGAAGTAAACTGGAGTGGGCCATCAACATATTGGCTTTATATATTTAATGGCAAAAACAGACCAGGTATTTTGGTGGGATTGTAACCACTTAGCTACTTGTTATATGTTGACACATAGATAAAATTTGAGAACTTCTGTTCTGTGAAAATACAAGTTCAGTAATCGTTGTATTACTTGGTCAGTAAAATTAAAAGCAGACCTCTTTTCGATTTCTTCCTCAGAAATGTGTTCTTTGCTCAGTGCACCCTGCACATTCCTTCTGTGCTCTGGCACCATTGGCCGCGTTATATAAAAGAATTATTTGAGCAATGTTCTGGCGTTCCTCAGGAAACAGGAAAACAGCTTGTTTTTCTTATCTATGAACGACACATAAAATTGGCCCAACTAGCCGAATTGATATGTTAGGAGCTGTACTAAATCAGTTGTACCATGCACAGGCTGTCAGTAAATCCGTCTCTCAGATTAGACTCCAGAGTATCATGTGCAAATAAATATATCTTGTATGTTTTTGATTTGTGCTGCGCTTCGGAGAGCTATTGCATTATTGAGTTTAACAGTTCATTTATCCTACCACATGTTGCCCTCCCAAAAACATTTTTTTTACCCCTATGTACATTTGACTGGTTAACATATTGATATTTGTCGTATTATTTCCCTGAAGTAGATCTAAGTAATTGGCATCCTTTTTTTCCCATAGAGCATTGCCAATAAGACTCAATACATAGATAATCTTCTTCAGGTGTTTCAGTTAATCTCCATAGCTGCATCAAGGGTGCTTCATTTCATTCAGTGAAATCCCACTGAAGAAGGGCATGTACCCGAAACGGCTGTTTGTACATAAGAGGCTTTTCTAATAGCACTACTCATCTTGTAAAGCTCCTTAAAGTCAGAAAGTCAGGCACTGATAATAGCTAGTAACACTGAGATAGTTTTCATTTTCTAAAAGAGAGCTAATTTGCATGTTTTTTTCTGCGGAGCATTGCCAATATGTCTCCATACACAGCTGATCTCCTTAAGGGGAGCTAGACTCCCTCTTCCCCTCTACAAATTTCCATTACCACAAAGAAAAATGTGCGGTCATTATATGTATGTCACCTGATCTGGATTAGTCTTAAAAGGATTTGGCGACATTAATATTATGTCTATGCAGCAGACCAACCATATAGACACAGTAAGAATATCTGGATCTGTCCTGTCCGTCCCATACCCATAGTGTACATACTAGCTATAAAACTGATTGCAATATTCCTCCATTACAGTGAACTCAAGTTATAATATTTTCAGCGTACAAGGATCACAACTTTAAAGCATATTCAGCTTTTAATGCCATTTGAATTATTTACGATTGAGCAAAAAAGATTTGCACTGCCCTAGACTGGCATCTAGTCCGGGCCTCCGAGGCAGCCAGTCTTTGTTGCCTGTGAGCGGCGCCATAGCTGCCCGCTCATCAGGCATCATGTGACCCCGGCTGCAGCTGGCTCTCATATCCGGTGATGCCATGTCAAGTTTCGGCTGCAGCCGGGGGTGACCAAGTGACGCGCTCCCCCCTGATTGATGGGCTGTGGGCTGGGTTTCACCGCACGTCACAGCCCAGCATCCACCCCGCGCTTTTCCAATGAATGCACAGAGGGAAAGCGGTGGATGCTGGGCTGTTACCAGGGGAAACCCCGTCCACAGCCCATCAGTCAGGGGGAGCGCATCACTAGGTCACCCCCGGCTGCAGCCGGAACTTGACGTGACATCAGTGGATGTCAGAGCCGGCTGCAGCCGGAACACATGATACCTGGTGAGCGACCACCGATAGCTTTGCTCACAGGCAACAAAGACCACGGTAGGTATTTACAAAAAGTCTTATTTCCACCTCTTAAATCGACGGGGGCATTCTCTATAATAGTGGACAACCTCTTTAAGCTAAGTGTCTGTTATCTTTTATTTTCTGTTGCTGATCTCATTCATCTATACTTTTGTTTATATTTAGCATGAATGCTCTGAAAAGCTCCCAAGGTATATGTTAATTAGTTAATTAGAGGCTATGATGGATGGCTAACAGTGCCATCCATTATCCATAGACTATAATAGCTATAAAGGTGACTATTTGATGTAGAGGTCATGAGATTTTTTAATAGCTCTTAATAACATATACATTATAGACAACTGTTTAATGTATGTAACATGAAAAGCTATTTAAAAGCTCATGCCATGGACATTCAACGGATGCCTATGATGGATGCCATACAGTCGCATCTGTCACCTTGAGGCTTCAGGGTAGAAAAGCTTGTGCAGTATATTTTTTTTGTACAAACTTGGAAGAATGAAATAGTATAGTCTGCTAGTCTATTTCACACCTTATTTCAGTTTACTATATGGTATAGTAGTTGCATACATGCCAAACTTAAACAAAATCTGTGATGTGAATGGGGTCTAAGGAACGTTCAGAAATGATGTTATTACTCTACATAGCCCCCGGCCATTACTCATAAACCAGTGCCAGGCCTGTAAATGTTTTCTGCATAATTTACATTTATTTTATAAACTCATGTTTAATTGACAAGGACAATATGAGACTTTCATGTACCATTGTGTCATAGACATAAAAAGCTAAATACTCATTTAATGGGAACCAAGCCCAGTCAATTGATGGTCTGGAGCACACAGTGACTTTTAGTGATAGTCATAGTTTCCAGCCAGTGAAACTTGTCCACAAAAACACTGATGAAGAGAAAAAACGTGTAATCTTATCTAATGACATACAGTATTTAGTCTGTGTGCTATTTTAATGGTATGGTAACACTATTTCCAAATGTCCAAGTGTAAATGCTGGAAGAAACTTGGCCATGACATTGGTGACCTAAATCTTGCCTATATTTAGCTATATTTCGCCTAGTAATGATCAAGCTATGTTGGTGCCTGGCTGTAAAAGTTCATCACATGCCTTCAAACCTGTTGTAAATAGTCAAAATGATATGCATGGTTGTAATGTAGACATGAAATGGCTATGCTTTCATAGTTTATTGGTTAAGAATGTTTGTTTCTTCATGAAAAGGTTATGGGATCAAGGATTTTTTTCCATTTAAATTGTTCCCTAAAATATCTTCTGTGCAAATGCAATATCTAATTAAACTGGGGAAGAAACTCTCCAATCACTGTACAGTGAAAGTTATGCAACCCCTGAAGAAGCCAATGTTTAGACGATACTCATGGTGCTTGTTTCTTCATCTGGTCATCTACTTTTCTGCCTCTATTGCAATCTCCTGTTTGTTTTCAACAATGTGGTTAATTTTTATTATCAAATTGTTATATTATACTAATATAGTTTGTCAACACTCAAGCAGTTTGCACTTTATATCCTTATGTGGCGGGATTCATATATTGCTTATTTATATAATACGGTATATTATTATTTATTATTATAGCGCCATTCATTCCATGTGAAAGGGATATACATAGCACAAACAATTACAATAAATGTTGAACAATACAAGTCGGCGACTGTAACAGGAGGAGAGAGGACCCTGCCCGTGAGGGCTCACAATCTACAGGGATGATATGTTGCTACATATATATGATATGCTGCTATAGTATATATACAGTGCTCAGCATAAATGGGTACCCCCCCCTTGAAAAGAAAGATCTTTATCAGTATCTCACAGAATACAAGAACAATTTCCAAAATTTTGACAAGACTGAATTTTTGGCAAGATTTAGAAAACTGAAATTAAGAAAAAATACATGGTGTCTACAGTGAAACATTGTAGTGGCAGGGTCCTTATGTGGGGCTGCATGTGTGCTGCCGGTATCAGGAAACTACATTCTGTTTATGGTACCATGAATTCACAGATGTACTGCTGTATATTTAAAGGGAACCTGTCACCAGAAAAAATGCTATTAACCTGCATATACGGGGGTCAATCTGCTGGTTAATAGTGTTATTATGCTGCCTGGCGCCTGCACGTAGCCTAACGCTGCGGCGAGAAAATTAACTTTATTCTCCCCAGCAGCGTTCCCTCAGTGACTGAAATGGGAACGCTGCTAGGGAGAATAAAGTTCATTTTCTCCCTGCAGCATTAGTCTATGTGCAGGTGCTGGCCAGCATAATCATGCTATTAACCTGCAGATTAACCCCATGCAGGTTAATAGTGTTTTTTCTAGTGACTGGTTCCCTTTAAAGTGAAGATGGTAACATCACTCCGTTCCCTTGCTAGACGTGCACTTTTCCAACATGAAATGTCTCCTGATCTAAAACCAACTGAAACCCCTATAGAGAATTCTGAAGAGAGAAGTTGAGCATCACTCTGCGATGAGCGCAGTGTCCGGTCTGCTGTCTCTTGGATGAATAGTAATTATCCGGCAGCTGAGTGGTGTCACTATGCCTGACAGAGACCAGTAACCTTTACCAGCGGGGGGCGGCACTAGTTTTCCTGCACACCGGGTTTAGTGACACCACTATGTTGCTGGCTAATTACTATTCAGCTAAGTAGACAACAGACTGGATGCTGTGCTCGTCGCACGGGGTGCTGGGAGAGACTGCGCACGGGGGAGACATTGCACAAGGAAGACACTAAGGGACAGAGCAGGGACCAGCACCTGAAATGAGTGTCACTGATGATGCTTTGTTTCAGGGCGGCAAACGAAGCAAGAGGAATGTCTGGATGTCCCATCCCCCGATGACTCTTCATTTCAGGTCGAAAAGGGGAGTGACAGCAGGTTCAGTCAGCAGATGACGATTCCTTTGAGTATCCCATCATGCACTGGGATTATCAAACGAATCATCATAGGAAGTGGATAATATGAACAGAGCCCTAAATTGCAGTACAGAGTGAATGGTGGGGATTTTTACCATGACTTAAATTGCAAAAGTTATTAGTTTTTAAAGACTTATTAATTGAAATTTGCTTTTGGGTTTCGCACTAACCCTTTAATGGCCATTCAGTTGAATAACCATCCACATAATCTACAAAGCCTAGCAGAATTAAGGCCGCTGCTTGGTGGTACGTCTCTGTTATGATGAGGCAACCACTTTAATCCACATTGAAATAAAAACAAATAACACTTTTTAAGGAAATGAAGTTACAGGTAAATTTTAAAAAACAGCCTAACTAGTTGCTCTTTGCACAGGGGAGGGAGGGAGAAGGAGGGAAGGGGGAGATACCTCTAAAATATGCATGGATTTTTTTCTTTTCAAATTTAATGTTAAATTGTATTCCTTTAGTGCCTACTCTGATGTACCATTGATAGTTTTTATGTAGAAATTTGGGGCTGACATGCTTTAAATATATATTCTTTGTCCTTCATATAGTTGCCACTGGTATAGAATTTTATGTGAATACACCACTGATTTAAAAAACATGCAGATACCCGAGAGCCCCCCGTGGGAGAGGGCCATCATTCCAGTGAAAGTGTTTGGGGTTATAGTGGAACCGCGTGTAGACTGGCTTATGTGCAGGGGATAGTTCCAACAAAATGCTATTAAAAGATATTTCTTGACAGCAACTTTTGGTACAGACTTGTTGGCTTCAGGAGGTATTGTTTTGTTTGGACTACAGTCTGCCAGAGAACAGAATCTGGAGACAGTCGCTTTAGTTTTAATGGCTTGTGTAGCAGAATATTTCACTTATAGTAAGGTGATCCACGTGCCCAATTTATGATATGTCATGTACCTGGAAAATACATGCTAAGAACATAGATTTTTTTGGAGCAAATCAGTAAGAACCTACCAGCAAATAAGCGGGATTAGGAAAAAAAAAAGTTCATTGCAAAAAGTATCAAATTTACCGAACCACTTTCTTTAAAAAGTAAATACATGCTTTGCCTATAGACTCTAAACTCATTTTAAGAATAACTGGAACAACTGGCACAGAATTGTTCTTGAAGGGTTTTGAATGTCTGTGTGTAAAAACTTAAGAGTTTAAGTAAATGAACCAGAAACACTGTAAGTGGTGGAGTCCAGGATGAGTTTTAATGATGTAAAATGCAAACAAATTTTATATAAACCCATATATAAACATGGAAGCTTTGGTATGATGTTTTTTTTGTCTTTCTGCAATTATAGTATAGTATTAGTATGATCATCTCATCAACCTTTTCACAGCTTGATATGACCTTTTTCACTGTAATTGGAAGTAATGATGCTTTGCAAAGCACAATAAGGGAGTTTGGAACATAGAAGCGAAATATCTACTTGTTATGGGGCACCAACAAAGTATTAAATAAAACTACAATAATGGATATAAGTAAGACTGTATAATATTCAAAATACCTTTTAGACAAAAATAGCTGCAAAAAACATATATCATACAAGAGAATATTGTAAATCCTGAAAACCAAGACTGGGAAACAAATATAATAAATATATGGTGTAAATATATAGTAAATATTGGTGGTAAGGTGGCCAGTAAGAATAAAATTGATACAAAGCCTAGCTTCAAAAGTGGAGATAACAATATTGCACTGCCACAAGGTCTTGACTAAATAAAAGGTAAAATTGGAAATAACCATAATATTACATTGGCCCAATTGGAGTAGTATATATGACTATATACAGTAGTGTTCAAAATAATAGCAGTCCAATATGACTAAGCAGATTAATCACTGTTTTTTGTATAAATTATATTACCACATGTCAAACAATTTACCAGTTGGTGCAGTAGATTCTAAGAAAACCACCAGACTCCGCATTCATGATCTGCATGTTTTTGAGTCTGTGTATTTTAATAATTAATTGAAAGGGGGTGTGTTCAGAATAATAGCAGTGTGGAGTTCAATTAATGATGTCAACCATTCTGTGAAGAAACAGTTGTGAATCAGGTGGCCCTTATTTAAGGGTGAAGCCAGCACATGTTGTACATGCATTTCTCCTTGAAAGCCTGACAAATATGGGTCGTTCGAGACATTGTTCAGAAGAACAATGTACTTTGATTAAAAATTGGGATTGGAGAGGGTAACACTTATAAAGAACAATGATAGGCTGTTCAGCTAAAATGATCTGCAATGCTTTAAAATGGAAAGCAAAACCAGAGAGACGTGGAAGAAAACGGAAGACTACCATTCGAATGGATCGAAGAATAGCCAGAATGGCATAGGCTCAGCCAATGATCAGCTCCAGGATGATCAAAGACAGTCTCAAGTTACCTGTGAGTACTATGACACTTAGAGATTAGCTTCACACAGGCATCTTCTTAGCAAGAAGTCCCTCCAAAGTCCCACTTTTAAAATAAAGACATACTGAAACAGATACAATTTGCAAAAGAACACATCAACTGGCCTAAAGAGAAATGGAGAAACATTTTGTGGACTGATGAAAGTAAAATTATTCTTTTTGGGTCCTAGGGCCACAGACAGTTCGTCAGACCACCTCCAAACTCTGCATTCAAGCCACAGTACACTCTGAAGACAGTGAAGCATGGTGGTGCAAGCATCATGATATGAGCATGTTTCTCTTACTATGGTACAGGACCTATTTACCGCATACCAGGGATCATAGACCAGTTTGCATATATTAAAATACTTGAAGAGGTCATGTTGCCTTACACTGAAGAGGATATGCCCTTGAAATGGGTGTTTCAACAAGACAACGACCCTAAACACACCAGTAAATGAGCAAAATCTTGGTTCCAGTCCAACAAAATTGAGGTTATGGAGTGGCCAGCCCAATCCACGGACCTTAATCCGATAAAACACCTGTGGGGTGACATCAAAAATGCTATTTCTGAGGCAAAGTCAATAAATGCCAAGAAATTGTGGGATGTAGTCAAAGCATCCTGGGATGGAATAACAGTTGACAGGTGCCAGAAGTTGGTTGACTCTATGCAACATGGATGTGAAGCAGTTCTAAAAAACTGTGGTTATACAACTAAATATTAGGTTAGTGATTCACAGGAATGCTAAATCCTAAAAAAAACAGTATATATTGTGAGTTTGTAAAGACAAATGCAGACACTGCTATTTTTTAGAACAGCCCAATATTCATATTTTGATATTTTCTGTAAAGTAGTTAAAATTATATACATTTCTCTTCATGTTTTGAATTAGAAAACAGTGTGCAATGTTCCCGATGCATGGAAATAAAAACTAGTGTAAGGCTATGTGTCACGATGCAGAAATGCTCTGGATTTTTTCCTGAGCGTTTCTGCATCTCCCTGGCAGAAAAAACACATGCGGATTGTACATGCGGATTGTACATGCGTTTTTTCTGCCAGGGACAAGCGGAAGTGAAGCGTTCTTAACATGCATTTCTGCATGCGGGTTGTCAAGCGCTTTCCAAGCGATTTTAGCATCATTTGGAAAGTGCTTGACAACTTGGTCACACTATATAAATCCATGCAACTGGCATGGATTTATATAGTGTAACCGTAAAGAATGGTAAAAAATTAAAAAATAAATATATACTTACCCTCTGATGGCCCCCGGTGTCTTTATTCGATACGTCCTGGCTTGCCGGCAGCTTGCGGTAGACTAAAGGACCTGCCGACGTCAGCAGTTGCGTGACCCGTCACATGACTAAATGACGTCATGGCAGGTCCTTTTCAGACCATCGCGAGTTGCCGGCAAGCCGAGACGCACCGGGGGCCATCAGAAGGTAAGTATAATATTTATTTTTATTTTATTCTTTTTTTACAGGTACTATGGTACCCGGGTCCGAAGGAAAGTCTCCTCTTCTCCAAACCCGGGTACCATCTGCACATTGAAACGCATGGAATCTGCATGTACAGATTCAGTGATGCGGATTCCATGCGTTCCAATGCAAGTCAATGTCGGCGAAAACGCCGCGTTTATGCAAAATAATTGGTAGTGCTGCGGATTTTTCCGCAATGATAATCCGCAGCGGAAATTTCCGCAGCATGTGCACAGCACATGGGGATTATCATTGGGGAACATGGCAGACCTTCTACCAAGTGTTTTTTAAGCGTTTCTGCAGCGGAATTGCCACTGCGGAAATGCTTAAAAAACGCATAGTGGGCACACAGCCTTAAAGATTTTGTGCTTAACTCATGTTTTTGAACACACTGCTATTATTTTGAACACTACTGTATGAGATTTATTTATGAGGGCCAGAGAACTAAGGATACAGACTTTATTGTATAGATAGTTGAGTAATGTTCCATCGCTTCTCACTCTAATGCGCGTTTAGCAAAGACTTCCTCAGGGAGTAGCCTGTAATGGGGCCCTTAGAAAAAGGTAGAAGGTTACATATTTTGCAATTGGGTAGGAGACCCTGTGAAGGATTCCCCTCTCTAATGGGAATTGGATTGTTAACAAAGGTGGAAATATGACCCGGTGGTCATAGAAAGGACTTGGAGATCCATCTTCTCTTGGTGGTAAAACTCAACAACATAATGAGCAGTCTAAATTGATGTTTGATGTAAGACCATCTTCCCTATGTACCCTGTTGCTACTCATAAACTAAATTAAAAGGTTGAAATTTTGTCCCACTGCTATTTAATTTTCTTTATTCCATAACTAATAATGTAAAATTCTTCTGTTTCTTGAGTGGTCACATTCGTAAAAAGCAGTATTAGCGGCATTGTGTCACAGGAAGTCACATCACACATTGGCCCTATGACATACTTCTATTGGCATTCTTCACTAATACTGGCCACATAAACACTCTCCTAAAATACCTCTCACTTGATGTTATGAACCAGTCTGAAATGAGAGAGCTGTGATTTATATATAAAAATTAGGTGTTGCCAAAACAACATAGATGGAATCTGACAGCCATGTCTTTATTGAAAAAGGGCAATAAGTGCGTAAAGTGTAATGTACAAGAAACACAATGGAGCAATTTCACTTACAAAGTGTATTTCTGATGAAATTAGTAAAGTTTTACTGGTTAAAAAGAGAATGTTATAATGGTATATATCATGAGGGAATTAAAAAGTATGAAAACAAAATGTGTTACTTTCCATTATACAAATAGGAATACATTCCTATCGGGACTGAGGCATTGGATTCTTGGAATGGATAATCTTAAATCACTGCTAACACACCACAGATTGAGTTACTGGAAATGAACCATGAGGATGAATCGCATTGGTCATTGCTAACCTGACATTCAACTTGTGCTCCATTTGCAAAACTATGGCTTATTACATTTCTAGGTTATTACATTCTGGAGGCCCCTTCTCCTTATATTCTCTCCCTATATACAGTAACCAAATGGGATGATCACATAAAACAGATGACGTTGTATGAATTGCTGTGGAATTATTGACCATTCCAATGGATGAAGGAAAACTCCAGCAGGGAGACAAATGCCGTGCCAGTCACCCACTTGTAAACTGTCCAAATAAAAAACTGAATATCCACACAGATCAAGCAGAGCATAGAAAATATTCACACCGAACAAACTATTAATAAATGTGTGTGGCTACATGTTCATTTAGTAATTTATGCCCTGTTCATTTTTCACATCAGTTATTCGGACCAGAGTCTATATATCATGCAAGGTGTTTTGAAAGACTAAGTGCAACACGAAGGGAAGAGGGGAAGGGAGCCCAGACACTAGGGAAAGGGGGAGTGGAGACCTCCTAGGCTGATCTGATATCACCCTATCTTCCCTAATGTCCCTATATTGGTTCCTCAACAATCGCCGCACAGGAACCTAAACCCTTTATTTCCCTAGAGCTTGGCCCTGGATAGGGAAGGGGTTGGTATGAGCACTAGTCAGTCCCCACTAACAAAGACAACAAGGGAGACAAACACGGGGGAAAGTAACTTAGCTTGAGCCGACTTCAGAGAGATAACGCCACATGTCCTGTAATGCCAAACGAAGAGTCCTTCTGCAACCAACTGCAGGGAGACTGTCAAATCTGACACACCCGTGATACTATACTGATAATACAGAAGTATTGCTCACATCTTTCACTGTATACATTTATGTAGAGAAGGCTGTCAGTCATTGCTTAAAACCACCCTGATGACTGCTAAGTGCAAATTGATGTCAATTAATAAAATACAATTTATACTGAACCTTATTCTACAAACTTACAGTATATGTCAGTCTCTTCTGCTCCTCAAAACAGCCTCCATAAAGAAGCAGCCCATTAACGTTTTCATTCTCTAAACTTGTGTAAATGTTAGTGTAATGCAGTGTCAGTGTGAATATACTCACCTATCGCTGTCTTGTCCGGTATCCAGCCCCGTTTCACTCCTCTACTGAGCCATGTGATTGCAATTCAGACTATCTCTTATCACACTGCGCTCATGTATAAGTTGGTAGTCTCTTTTACGATATAAGCCTATAGAGCCGCATTCTGGAGCTCCAAAGGCTTACACTATAAGGCCATGTTCACATATTCAGTATTCGGTCAGTATTTTACATCAGTATTTGTAAGCCAAAACCAGGAGTGGGTGATAAATACAGAAGTGGTGATGTGTTTCCATTATACTTTTCCTCTGATTGTTCCTCTCCTGATTTTTGTTTACAAATACTGATGTAAAATACTTACCAGATACTTAAGGTGTGAACGTGGCCTTAAAGCCACCTCCGGGTCACAGAGCACAGTGTGATGTGGAGTGTATGAATTGCCTCCATGTGACTAGGAAGAGGAGCAGAACAGCGCTGGATACTAGAGGAGACAGCAAATGGTAAGTTTATTAACACACTGATACTACACTAACATCTGCCTGCAGATCACACAACATTTTCGGTATGAAAGGTTCAGTTTAATGGGGTTTTCCATGGTCATAGCAAATGCAGGAAATGTCCGAATGCTCACCAGATTATACCATTATAGCTCAGAAGTATTTTAGGTTTTATTTTCATTATTTTACTCAGCTCTGTGCAGCACAGTTGTTTTTTAGGCTCCCAGAGCATGCACTGGGTGGGATTACCAATGTAAAAGACCTCTGTTACCATAATTCCTCTCAGAGACATTACCTTTATTTACATCTATCTGGATGCCCCTATTAAAAGGTGTTAGGTATTGCTGTTATTGTGCCCTTTCTTCACATACAGCTCAGATCTGGTAGGACACGGCTTTTCTGCTTAGTTAAATTCTATTAACTGCCACTCTATCAAGAATGGTAAAAGAAGCTAAGTCACAAGTGCCAACCCATATGTGTGCACCTCCCGTTGTCACTAGTGATGGGCGAGCATTAAAATGCTCGGGTGCTCGTTGCTCGGGTCCAGCACATTGGAATACTCCGGTGCTCGACCCGAGCAACGAGCCCAATGAAACTCAAGCATTTTTCAGGCGGCTCCCCCCGGCGGTCTGCAGAGGGCCTAAAAATTGCCCAAATTGATGGGAATACCACTCAATGACATGAGAACAGCATAGGGAAGACCCCTGGAAGCATTTCTGACTCCCAGGTCACTGCCGTCAACAACGTTGTCAGAGGTATTACGCCACTTTTACAGACTCACAATAAAACATACCAAAACAAAACCAAAATGCATTTTCCTGGGAAATATGTTAAGGAACATTCATTCCAGGGTAATGACTTGTATTTAAAGCAAAATAAATAACCAAAAACAAAAATGTTCCTCCACACCTTGGGCTATGTACACACGTAGTGTTTTTAATGCGTTTTTGCACTTTTGCATTGCTTTCAACCGTGACAAATGCATTTACCAGGAAATGTAATTTTAACATTTTACAACCTTATCCTGATGCTGTTACTTATGAGTGTGCAACGACAGGTGCAGGGCAGGAGGCGTCTTCGCATGCACCATGGACAGGGGATTGGCTTGCATGCACAACAGCGGAAGAAGCAATGGTGCCACCCGCATACACTGTTCCTGGACCCTGGGATTCGGCCCACAAAGTCGGGTGCTTTGCTGCCATGTGCCTGATCATGCTGGTGGTAGTCCGGCTGCTAGTTTTGCCACCCCTGCTGATGCTGGCCTGGCAGGTGGTGCAAATGGCCTTTTTGGGGTTATCGGCAGAGTCTTTAAAAAACAACCAGACTCGGGAAGACCTAACAGTTGTACTGGCAACTTCCTTCGTGTTGGTGTTACGGGGAACGGTTGCCTGCCTTCTGTCTGTGGCCACCACACTGCTTCTTCCTGCCTATTGGGGTGCTCTGCCTCCATCCCCCTATGTGCTGCTGTCCTCCCTCTGCATGTCCTCCTGCCAGGTTGGTTCAGTTACTATATCATCCACCACCTCGTCTTCCACTTCACACCCTGGTCCTCCTCCTGACTTTCTGGCAATTGTGTCTCATCATCGTCCACCTCTTGTGACACTTTCCCACCGCTGCCTTCGTGTGACCGTGGCTGCTCAAATATTTGGGCATCGCTACATGCGATCTCCTCTTGCCCCGCTTCAAGTGGACCGGGCGAGAGGCCGGAATCTATAAATGGAAAAGTGAACAGCTCTTCAGTGTGTCCGAGTGTGGGATCAGTTGTCTCCGGGCACTCGGCATGGTGGGAGGAAGGAGGATCAGGGTGAGGAATATGCAGTCCAGACTCACGGCTACTGAGACTTGACCGTGTAGAAGACAGGGTGGTGGTGGTGGCTAAGTGACTGGAAGCATTATCCACTATCCAACCAACAACCTTTTGACACTGCTCTGGGTTCAATAGTGGTGTGCTGCGGTCCCCTAGGAATTGGGAAAGGAAGTTCGGACAAGAAGATGTGGGTGTTTGTTGTGGCACAATTTCAGCTTGCCCATGGCCTCGGCCTCTGCATCATGCACCATCACCATCACGTCCAGTTCCCCGTCCCTTGCCACGTGCCTTGCCCATTTTAAATGGAGGACAATATCTTCCAAGCTCACTACAAATGGCTGAATTTGGAGCGAAGTTATATGTAATCCGTGTGATGGAGAAATCACAGTTTTAAATACCTGGCCTGTAGGTAACTATTTTGAACAGCAAACCGGTGTCAAAAACTTTGCTGACACACTGAAAAAAAATTTGAATGAAGCACAAAAATGGCAGTATTTTCAGCGCAATTTTATGTGATCCGTGTGACGGACAAACTACAGTTTTAAATAGCTGTATTTTTAGCGCTGTAATATGGAAGGACCTGGCTGTAGTCTGCAGTACTAACAAGCAAATGGCGCAGAAAAACTGAGTTCTCTGGATTGCTTTTTAAGCAAATAATTAGGATTAAGATCCCCAAAAAATATATTCCTGGCCCCTGAGACCTGGGCCTTTGTCTAGAAATATCTAACAGCAGCAAAAGGTAGAACTGGAATGGAGCCTCTTATGCTATATGCACTGCAGTCTGCTATATACACTGCAGTCTGCCATATACACTGCCTGCCTGATATCTCTGCAGATGGATTAGTCCTCAGAAGGACTGTTTGTTGAGATGGATATGTGTAATATATGGGTTTTCTCCCTACACTACCTAATACACAACCAAATCTCTCCCTGCACTGCCTGATTGCGGAGTAGACTGACGAGCACAGTGGCGCCTGGTCTGATATAGACCTGATGACGCTGTGCGGCCAGCCAATCACTGTAATGCCACAAGCAACATGGCTGTGGCATTAGAGTGAGTGACAGGAAATCCCTGCATGTTGATTGGCGCTCTAAAGAGTGCCAAACATGCAGGGAGGGGACCCGAGCATCCGCCCGAGCATCTCGCAATTACTCGGCGAGCTCCGAGCATTTGCGAGTATGCTCGCTAATCACTAGTTGTCACATGCAAAACAGACTATTATACCAAACTTGAAAAATATATGCATATATATTTTTGCTTTGTAAATTAAAAAATTATTGCTCTTGTTTACTAATATATGGGTTTTTGCAAGGACATAAGTACCGCATATAAGGTGAAGGGGTTGCAGTTTCACTTGGGCCATTAGAAGATCAATACTTTTAAAGACCTGTGATAATTGGGGGAGTCTGTGTGAGATTTTGCATTGGTGCGCTCAAGTTTTAAATTAAGCCCCTGGGACCTTATTATATTTAGTATGAAAATGCCCTTTAAGGTAAAACTACCTCAATACCGTTCTATGATACATTTGCCTAAATGGCAAAAACAGCTTCAATATAGGATTTTAGTGCTACTGAATGGTTGCTACTTACAAGGACATTTATTGGTGATTAGGGATTTCTCATGTTTTTCTTTGCTGTAATAAAAATGCACACGTTGGCATGCTGTAAAGTTAGCTTTGGTTGTATTAATGAGGTCGTTGTGGAAAGGGAGTTATTTGGTGACTGTGACTAGTATTGTTGGCTTTCAGTCAAGTCAGGTGATGTGTCGTGTAGAAAGCCATGGCCAGCTGTCAGTGTATAATAATTTAGGAGGAGGATCTTAAAGACATAAAGACATATTACAAGCAAAACTGAAAAAAAAAAGATTTGCCAACTTTGTGGGGGTCTTCCTCCTCCAGCTAGTAATATATCACTCTTCTTACAGATAGGTAATGTACCCGTATCAGCTTCTGTACACTGCTAATCCCACAAAGGGGTTTGGCTTGCTATCCTAGAATGTATTGAGCTCATTGGGAGGTGTCTACTTGCAATAGGTTGCCCCTAATGGCAGCTCCAGGCAGTTGAAATGCCAAATTTATCTCTTTAGCATATTCCATATGGGCAAAAGTATTGGGACACCTACAGATTACACTTATAGGACATTGTATGACATCCCATTCTGAATCCATAGGCATTAATATGGAGTTAGTTCTCTTCTGCAGCTATAGCAGCTTCAACTCTTCTGGAACATATTTCTTCAAGATTTTGAAGTGTATCTGAATTTTTTTGCCCAATGAAGAGCATCCATGAGGTCAGACACTGAACTGGATAAGAGGGGTTGGTTTGCAATCTCCATTCTAGTTCAGTTGAAAGATGTTTGATGGAGGTTGAGGTCAGGGCTCTGTGCGAACAGTCAAGTTTATCTACACCAAACTCACCCAACTATGACTTCGTTTTGTACCCCAAGGCATAGTCATTTTGGAACAGAAAATGGCCTTCCGCAGATGGCTCCCACATAGTAAGAAATTTACAAAAGTCAAATCTGTTTTGGCATGCTGAGGCATTAAGAATTCCCTTTACAAAAACTAAGAGGCCTAGGACAACCCCTGAAAAACAACCCCATAGCATGCTCCATCATCCACCAAGCTTTACAGTTGGCACAGTGCCGTCAGGCATTCATCAAACCCAGTTTGATTCATTAGATGCTAGATGTAGAAGATATAGAAGTGTAATTCTTTACTCCACAGAATACATTTCCACTGTTCCATTTGTGCTTGTTGATGAAAGTCTTGCATGCAGTTATTCGGCAATGGAAACCCATGCCATGAAGCTCCTGGTGCATAGTTCTTGTGCTGTTGTTAATGCCAGAGGAGGCTTGGACTCTCCAGTCATTGAGTCAGAAGAGCGATGATGACTTTTAGGGACTGTGCGCCTCAGCACTGGGTGACCCTACTCTGTACTTTCCAGCCTTTTTTTCCTCTCACATGAGAGCTTGAGGAAGTGAGTGTTTTTTTTGCTCCTTTTGGTGTTGGTGCTGTGTGGCGGCCATTGTTGCTGTGACTTTGTGCTGGTGGGGTGGTGCAGTCTGGAGTCATGGGGACTCAGTCTTGCAGCATGGGTGCTGTGAGGCACCAGGCCACCCGCCCTGCTTGTGCCTTGGCGCTGTGGTGGTGGTTAGAGCACTACGCTGCTCCTTTAAAGCAGTAAAAGTTAGGGACCCACTAAGAGGTTTGCCGTGACGTGGCAGTGGGCTTCATACAGTCTGATCAGAATGTTAAACTAAGAACCTCATGATCAGTTATATTTATTTTTGCCGAGAGGCATTAGATCAATGAATGATTTTTTTGAGGTGCGGTCCATGCTCTCTTTTTTTTGCACTGCTCTGTAAGTTTATGGGGTCTCCACTTCGTGGCCGAGTTGCTGCGGTTCCTTACTCTTTTCAATAATACCACTCACTGTTTATTGTAGAATATTAAGGAAGGAAAAAATTTCATGAACTGACTCTGATTCTTTCCCGAATGTTAGTAAAGACAGACTGCATGGCGAGGGGCTGGATTAGCAGATAGGCAAATAGTCAGATACTAGATACAAAGCAGATAGATGGCAGGTAGATACTGTAGATATATAGCAGACAGCTAAATAGATGTTTTAACAAATCACTTTTAAAATTGTTTTACAGACATTACAGGCTCTGTCACCGTGTAGAAAGAAAGAGACTTAAAAGGGGAGTTGTACAGACATGCAAAGTTCTCTGGATATATAAAATAACTGGCCCCGGAGCATAAACTAAGAAACGGCGTAATGGGTGAATGTATTCAAGGTTATTTTAACTGCAAGGAAAGTTGTTAAATTTAAGGACACTCTGGCAGAACGCAAAATAAATTCATCCAGTGCAAAACAAACACAATTACTAGTATGACATCCAGCCAGACGCTGGCAGTACCATATAGTACAAGGACAAACTCTAATGTCTGAATTTTTTTCATGTGTGCTAGTGAAAAGTTAGAAGGAAACCAATTGAGTTATTGCAGGAATGTACAAATTAAATGTACTAGCGGAGATCAGTGGTTTTCAAATTTCTCCTAAGGGAATAGAGGCCTGCATTGGAAGCCAGTCTGGCAGTATGTCTATTATCGTCCGTGCTTTAATTCCCTTTGATAGCTTGTTACGGGGAGTTAAATCATAGCCTAATAGTTATGCTTGTGCATCATTTTTGTGTCTGTTTGTGAAGAATGTATGCCTCATATTTAACCCCAGTGAAATCAATCATCTGGAGGCACGGCAATGGGTTCAAACAGTGGCCTCTTTTTGAACATTTCATTAGTGGTATACTCTTTGTGCTGAGCGTATTGCCTGCTACTTTTACAGGCATGTAACTAATCCACTAAATACGGCTGTATATTATTACCCTAATCAGGAAATAACTAAGTTGTAGATTAGGTGATTAAGTATGTAACTATTATCTACTCATGTGGTCAAATGTTATCTACTAGAAAAAAATCTGCAATGTGTATTCATTTATTGTAGGTACTTGTAAAAGTATGGCTTGTATTATATAAGGGGAATAGAAGAAATGAATTAGTCAGTAAACACTGTCTCACAGTATATGGGTTATACTGTATAGTCTTCATTTATCAGTATCCCATGCAGGTGGCTAATTACGGCTCGGAGGTAATAGTTATAATCTATTTTAAATTTAGATGACAAATGTTACAAAGATTACTGACTTAACTTCTCAATCTGCAGTCCATTTATACTACAGCCTGCCGTACATAAGCGTATTTTAGACGGCTCTGTGGTGAGTGACTAGTCTAGTTGACACGAGATGGTTGTCATTTTGCACAAAAAAAAATCCAAATTTTGGCATTGAAGGATCGCTGACAATGAGCAAATGGGAGCCGGCCGTGCTCTGGGACCACTTAACATTCAAGTCACATTAGTTGGCGAATGCTTACTGTACCAATCTGTTATAATAAATGATTTTCTAATTATGACTACAACTACATCCTACCTGGACAGAAAAAAAGCCAACATTTCAGATTGACTTGTCCACAGATTTCCTCAGCACATGTTCTAACCCTGACTTTCCATCTATCTAAAATCCCTTCTGTGCGGCCAACAATCTACTCTGTTTGCACTTGAATGGATTCATTTCTTTCAGGTTTCCAGCACTTTTTGACAGTCAAAATACAGATGAGATTTGTTCAATTCCAAAAAAAGACACTTGGTGGACACATTATAAGTCCATAGGGAAAAAAACTGATCCTAGTGTATTATCATGGATCACAATAAATCCGTCATGTCGGTCATGGGTCCTGAAACTTCCCAATAGAGAACATTCCTAATTCAGTACATTCCTATTTCTGTAACTTTTGCCTGCAGGACTTCCACAGAGCGTGATCTACATGACTTTGTGATATTCTCTGAGGCTCTTATCTAGTTTTTTTTTTTATAATGCTTTATTATCATTCAGTAATTTTACAGGGTCCTCATTAACCCTACAAATACATAGTTAAGAATTATGATTTATGCAATTCTCTAATGTCTCTCTGCCGGTGGACAGTCTTGAATTGAATGCACAATCTTAGCAAAGGTCAAGCTTCTTCTAACAGTATAGTATTTAAAGGATGCTCCTCGGATTGCTTCATGCACCTTTGCCCTTCTGGTTTACTTTGTGTAGAAACTTTTCTTTCCAGACGTCATTTCAGCGCTCACTGCATTTTATCAAAGGCTGGAATTGACCTGTGGTTAAAAAAATATGACTTGGGATTTTCTTCAATATTTTGCGCATGTGTTGGAATTTTCCAAAGTATGTGGTGAGTCTCCTAATAGGTTGTTAGGTCTGATCCCAGAAGAACCTCTCGGATCTAAGAACTCATTTAAATTTCAATAATTCCCATAAGACATAAGCTTCATTTACCTATGTAGCCGAGATCTGGATTACATTAATCGTTGCTTTGATTCTGCAGACGGAAAGGACGCTCCTTGTTATGGTATAAAGCTAGATATTGATTGCCAGGGTACAGCTTAATGTCTTGTCTATCCTTAGATATTTACAGGAGACTATAATTGTATGTGTCTCCAATTATGAGCAAAAACATTAGGGCGTTTCTAGAGAGGAAGACATGCCATTACATTATAAAGACAAGGCCATTATTGTGCTTTCTTCCCCGTAGACAGGGTACCTCGAAAATCTACAAATATGATTACAGATAAAAGCCATTTGTGGTTTTTTAATTAGTATTGCTCTTTTTCACATGTTGCTAGTTTTTGTTACCCCCACACAGCTGGGCTAAAGTATCACAATAAAACTTTCTTTCTTCACAGTAAAGGAAACAATTTGAATGTGTAAAGAATAAAGCCAAACTCCATTTAAAACCTTAAAATAACATGTTATCCCATTCTTGTAATATCACAAGGGTACTGGAACCTCATATTGTTGATGTTTTTCGGGGGTGCACATGAAAGCATTGGTGGTCACCAGTTGCCACAGTAAGGCCTCTAAACAGTAGTATAGACCCACTATTTTACTGTTAGATTTGCTTTAGGCTAGACCGAAGGAGGAATTTAAAAAGTATGGACTTCATGAAAGGAATTCTTTCCTGAACTAGTAGAAGAATCTTCACATAGTACCACTTTCCTGGCCTAGTAGGAGTGAAGTCTTTAAGCATGGCAACTTTCCCCGACTGGTAAAGGTAGAACCTTACGGCCCCCATACGCATTAGACTTATAAAACAGTGGCTTCATAGGGTGACCATATTCCATTTCGACCCCTTTAACCCACATACATTAGTTAAGTCATCTGAATCCTCCGATTTTGGCAGAATTAGCCAAC
Organism: Phyllobates terribilis; assembly: GCF_046119375.1. NCBI lineage: Eukaryota > Metazoa > Chordata > Amphibia > Anura > Dendrobatidae > Phyllobates > Phyllobates terribilis. Next base: position 419,505,362 of record NW_027362771.1, read on the forward strand.
CATCTGTTTATAGACCTTCTACTCAGGTGATGTCAGGGAACATAAGGATCAGGCATGTAGTCAATGGGGATTCCAGCTCACCAATCTTGCAGTATAATCCTTATACAGGCTCACAGGCACATGAGCTTTTCAGACAATAATGGTGAAAATATATCTGGCACTCCGTACATGGACTAAAATATTCAAGTTTATTTCAGAAACATAAATATAGACAGAACAGCTCAGTCAGCAAAACCAACGCGTTTCGACCAGAAGGTCTTAATCATACTATGATTAAGACCTTCTGGTCGAAACGTGTTTGTTTTGCTGTATGAGCTTTCCTGTCTATATTTATGTTCATGAAATAAACTTAAAAATTTTAGTCCATGTACGGAGTGCCAGATATATTTTCACTAATAAGGATCAGGGAGTTTGAATTTATTCTTCCCATCCTTTTCTTCTGCAGGCAGATAAACCTTTGCCAGATGAGTCTTGCAGTAGCTTAACCCTAGAACGCATACCTGGGGCCTCGCAGGCCTGCTAGGTTACTTGTTTTCTATTTTCTGCAAGATTACTTTAGTTAGAATTTTGAAACTCTAGGTATTCCTCAGGCATATAGTTGTTAGTAATTTCCAGTTGTTCATATATTTTTATGTTATAGGCATTTCAGTAAAACAACTCTTTTTTGGGACTACCCCATATTCACATACCTGGGGCCTTTTAGGCCTGTACTTGGTTTACATGTGATCTTCACTCTTTTTGTCTGTACTGTTACTTAGAAGCAAAACATATCGCTTCAGGAAGAAAAAAAACATGGAAAATATAACAAAAGAGGAACTATATGGTTATATTGCCCTTACTCTTCTGCTAGGGTGTACAAAATCGTACGATGTTCCAATCAGAGAATTATTTCTGAGCCCTTTTTCAGATCCACACTACAAAGCTACAATGTCAGTCAATAGATTTGAGAATATTCGGAGAAGCCTTCGTTTTGATGATAAGAGAACTCGTCCTGTGAGGCTGGAAACAGATAAATTAGCCCCTATTAGCTACATCTGGAATCTTTTCATCAAAAACTGTACGAAGCTTTAACATTCTAATGACAATGTGACAGTGGATGAGCAACTTCTTGCCTTTAGGGAACGTTGCAAATTCATTCAGTATATGCCCAGTAAACCTGCCAAGTATGGCATAAAAATTTCCTGGATGTGTGATTCTACAAGCTATTATGGCATGAATGGTCTGATTTACTGTGGCAAAGAAGCTGATGCTCCAGTCCAGAAAGACCTATGTTCTGACATAGTAAAAAAAACTTGCAGCACCAATTTTCAATTCTGGAAAAAATATAACAATGGACAACTACTTTACCAATCTCGAACTGGGCAAATTTTTGCTTCAGAAAAAAATCATACTTGTTGGTACTATGAGGCCAAACCGCCGCGAAATTCCTCCAATCATGAAGCACAATCCAAAGCGACTACTTTATGAGAGTGTCTTTGGTTTCTGCAATCAAGCAACAATGGTATCTTATAAAGCAAAGAAAGAAAAATCCGTGATATTACTGAGTACAATGCATCATGATGGAAGTATTGACACCGATGACAGGAAACAGAAACCTGAAATCATCCTGCACTATAATAAAACAAAAGGAGGTGTGGACAAGATGGATGAAATGATTGGAGAGTATTCGTGCAAGAGGCAGACAAAACGTTGGCCTGTAGTCATTTTTTATAATATCCTTGATGTGTCAGCCTTCAATAGCTAAATTGTTTATAGTGAAACTCATCCAGAATTCCATGCCAACAGGAAGGACAAGAGACGTCTATTCTTGACGGAACTTTGCTATGAACTTTTGATGCCTACCATGATAGAGCGAAGCAACACGAAATGCTTACCAAGGCAAATTAAGGAAGCTATGATCCGATGTGGTATACATTTTCAGGAACATCCAGAGCCAAGAGAAAAAAAAAGAAAGCGCTGTTATATTTGTCCAGCAAAGAAGGAAAGGAAATCTGAGCGTTTCTGTACTACTTGTGGACAAAATGTCTGCAAGGAACATTCTTCCGAAAAGATAATATAATCAGTAAAGTTGAAAAGGAAAGTTTTTGAAAAGAAATATTCCTGCACCATGTTTACTACAACTTTTATATAAAAAACTTTTAGACAAAAAATCGTTTTATATATATATATATATATATATATATATATATATAAAGAACTATATAGAATGCATATATTGGGCGTTTTAAGCCGGTGTAATTACTTTTTTTTGTTTTATGCACATAATTCTAAAGTTTTGAAATATTCACATCTCAAATAAACTTTGAAAAGTATTTATATTTGAGATACTCCATGTTATTTGCACACAGGCCTAAAAGGCCCCAGCTATGTGAAAGTGTAGATTTCTATGGTTGCGCGATCTAGGGTTAACCTATGTTCACATGTCCAGTAAGACAAATTCTGTGTTCGTTTTTAAAAAACTGATTTCAGCTGGATCCATTTTTTTAACATTGAAGTGTATAGGAAAAGGATCCATTAATTGGCCATCCGTTCTTCTCCCATTTGAAACTTATCTTTTTATTACTTACTGTTTAGCCCCAATAAAAAAGCTTATACTCACCTCCTGTGCCGGTGCCGTTCCAGCGGTGTTGGCATTTCCGGTCCTGGGGCTCTTGTGCAGTTGTTATGAGTTGACACGTGAGCCCGGCGCCCAATCTGTGCTGGCATCACTGTTTCCGCCTTCAGATGTTTTGAACATGAAGTCAGAGATCAGCCCAAGCCCAGACTTACTCTTTATGTTCAATCCGCTGAAACGGCGCCGGCACGGCAGATGAGTGTAAGGTTTTTACATTTAGATGAAGAAGTGGTTGTCCTGGTAGTAAGTAAAACAATGTGAACCACCATTAACAGCATGTGCTATAAACCCTTCACTACAGAGATTGCATGGTGTGTAAATGGGTTATTAGATTAGAATAAGTAGAGGCAAGCTGTTAGCAGGGCTGAGAGGTCACCTTACCATTACCAAGCTTTGCTTACTTTAGAGCAGAAGGGTATTTATCCATATCATATAATCTGTTTGTTGAGGACACAACCAATTACAACTTTATTGTTCCTGGTTGTGCCCTCTAAATACATTGTAGATGTTTGGTGCATTATAAACGCTGTTTATACAGATGTTCTTCTGACTCACAGGTTGTGCAAAATCATAGGAAATGTGTCCTGTGTATCTACATACAGTAATATAGTAACCACGCCATAGCCGTTATTGCTGCGCTTGAGAATACACATTGCCTAGTTCTGAAATTCTCTTTAGAGTTCTTTACATTATGTGATACCCCACATTTACTATCTGCAATAGGTATAACAGTGTTTTGATTGTATCTTGAGCTCATCTTTGACAGGTAGCCTGGGACTTGAAATGGATTCTAGAAAGTTGATATATATTCAATATTAAATCTGTGCCATTATCGTATCCCATATTCCAGTATCACATCTTTTGTGTACATTGTAAACTTGCATGCAAAGTTGAGTCTACAAAATTTACCCCAATTCTATTGCTGGCCTTTTATCTTGCACAGTAGCCACCCGGTGCATCTCAGTTACCAGATAACTTTCTTGTAGCTTTCTCTACCCTACTAATACACCTAATTTTCAGCATAGTGCCCTCCTGATATACCCTCTAGCTGCCTCATGTAGGCTCACTGAAGGACTGAGCATTAGTGGATAGAAAGGTTGTATTTTGTATAAAGCTCCATTGGTAGGATAGCAGAAGCAGCCTACTTCAACATAATTCGTGACACACATTCAGACATGGAATTTGGACAAAAGGAATTATGGAACCCATGAATGTGATCTGCTTTCAGAACTCAGAAATCAGCAACTATTTAAAGGGAATCTGTCACCAGGTTTTTGTTACCTCATCTGAGAGCAGCATAATGTAGGAAAAGAGACCCTGATTCCAGCGATGTATCACTTACTTTACTGGGTGCAGCTGTTCTGACACAATCAAAGTTTTTAGATGTAGCATGTAGCAGAGCTCAGAAAGCTGATCCCACCTACACCACAGCTTTCTATGTACATTGTCTATTGGCAGTGATCTGCTTATCAGCGGAGGGGGTGATCAGTCAGTGATAATTTTCTGGTGATAAAACCTTCATCGTAGGGAAACAACATCACACAGCGTAACAAGTGACACATCTCTGAAATCTGCATGGCAGCACATCATGCTGTCCTCAGTTTACATAGAAAAAACCTGCTGACAGATTCCCTATAAAGCACAATTACAAATTAGCTTGTATTCTCATTTATAATTGAATTTTTACTAGAAGTAAATTACCGGCTTTAAATCATTAAATTTCCAATACTTCTGATTTACCTTCCTTGATATTAAAGTTACAATTGGTGGAAGTGGGAATATTTTAAATGCCTTGTGCAAAGAAAGAAACAGAGGCGCTCCTATGAGTGAATCAGCCCAGACTGGCTTTCTCGAGGCCAATACTGAAAAGGCTCACCTGGAATCATTGTGCAATCTCAGGTACAACTCTGATGTTAGCAGACTGCAGCCCTCGTCATCAGCCCCCAGCTGAAGGTGAAGATACAGATCCAAAATAAAGAAATGACGATCCAATGGCGCTGTCACTCCAATGAAATATTAAAAACCAATGTTTTTATTAAAACAGCGCGTTTCTAGAGCAAACTGCTCTCTTCATCAGGTACAAATAGAAACATACATTCAAATTAATAAATATTCTTATAAAACCCCTTAACCAGGTGTGAGTACTCAAATTCTTGAATCATTTAACCCCATCACCACTGCTCTATAGCTCCACAGCAAGCTTGCCCCATTGTCAGTGTAATACAGATTAGCGTATATATTGCCAGTGTGTATTAGCGTGTACGATCTATGCCCCATTGTCAATGTGATGCATGTTAATCTATATACTGCCAGTTATCCTGTATGCCCCATTGTCAATGTAATACAGATTAGCGTATATATTGCCAGTGTGTATTAGCCTGTACCATCTATGCCCCATTGTCAATGTAATACATATTAGCCTATATAGTGCCAGTGTGAATTAGCCTGTATGCTCTATGCCCCATTGTCAATGTGATGCATGTTAACCTGTATAGTGCCAGTGTGTATTAGCCTGTATGCTCCATGCAATCATTTAGTCCTTCTGGGTCTAACATAGATAATTTAAAAATTCATCAACATTCTCTATTTATCAGCCTTTTATATCTATCCGAGAAGCTGACCGATATTTGTTCTATTATGGTAAGCTCTAAATTAGTGGGATTTTTTTCATGTACATGAAAAAAATGCCTCGACAGGCTATGACCCATAGTTCCATTTTTAATATTAAACCTGTCCTCATTCATCTTAAGATGTATTGGCATAGTGGTCCGTCCCACATACTGCAATTTGCACTGACATTGTAAGACATAAATCACATATGAACTTTGACAATTTTAACTCCTTCGCAACCCTGGGATTTTCCGTTTTTGTATTTTCGTTTTTTGCTCCCCTTGTTCCCAGAGCCATAGCGTTTTTATTTTTTGGTCAATATGGCCATGTGAGGGCTTATTTTTTGCGGGACGAGTTGTACTTTTGAATGACATTACTGGTTTTACCATATCGTGTGCGGGAAAACGGGAAAAAAATTCCAAGCGCGGTGAAATTGCAAAAAAAGTGCAATACCACAGATGTTTTTTTTTTTTTTTTTTACCACGTTCACTGAATGCTAAAACTGACCTGCCATTATTATTCTCCAGGTCATTACGAATTCGTAGACACCAAACATGTATAGGTTCTTTTTTATTTAAGTGGTGAAAAAAAATTCCAAAGTGTGCTAAAAAAAAAAATGGCACCATTTTCCAAGACCCGTAGCGTCTCCATTTTTCGGGATCTGGGGCCAGGTGAGGGCTTATTTTTTGTGCGCCGAGCTGAAGTTTTTATTGATACCATTTTGGGGCAGATCCGATGTTTTGATCGCCCGTTATTGCATTTTATTGCAATGTTGCAGCGACAAAAAAAACGTAATTCTGGCGTTTAGAATTTTCCTCTCGTTACGCCGTTTACCGATCGGATTAATTTTTCTTTTTATGTTGATCGGGCGATTCTGAACGCGGCGATACCAAATATGTGTATGTGTTGTTTTTTTTTTATTATTTTATTTTGAATGGGGGTGATTTAAACTTTTATATTTTTTTAATTTTCTTTAATATTTTTAAAAACATTTTTTTTCACTTTTTTGCTTGCTTCTATAGTCTCCATAGGAGACTAGAAGCAGCAGTTGTCTGATCGCCTCTGCTACATAGAGATGATCAGCAGATCACCTCTATGGAGGAGAAATGCTCCTGTTCTATGAGCGCCGACCACTAGGTGGCGCTCATAGCGATCAGCTCATGACAACCACTGGAGTCTGCTGCAGACCCAGGGTTGTCATGCCCATGCATCGGTGACCCACGATCACGTGACGGGGTCACCGATGGGCGGGGCTAAGGCCGCGCTTCCGGCGCGGCGATGTTAAATGCTGCTGTCAGAGATTGACAGCGACATTTAACATGTTAACAGCCGCGGGTGGATCATGATTCCACTTGCGGCTGTTGCGGGCACATGTCAGCTGTAAGAATCAGCACCGGAGCCCTCACTGAACCGGGAGTTACAGCCTGTTGCGTACTATTACGTCCCAGGCTGTAAAGTGGTTAAAAAACTTTTTTCAGAAACCACTCCCCTGTGACTGTGGATGTTTCCATTTGGACCTGATGAAGAGAGCAGTTCGCTCTAGAAATGCGTTGTTTATTATAAAAACATTGTTTTTGAATAATTCATTAGAGTGACAGTTCCATTGGATCATCATTTTTTTTTTTTTTTATATATATATTTTAAATGCCTTGTCACATAAAAAATTGAGAAAAATCTCTATTATTTATAGAAAGGTGGTAGATTAGTGTAATAGTCATCACTCAGAGGTGACAGGTGCTAAAACAATGGAAGAATTTTCACCTTCTCAACATGCTCATTGTCATTCTATTTATGGACAGAACCTGATACGTGTTATGTTGCCATACTGACAGTGGGGTTGGATGTTTTCCATTTTCTTCAGTTTTCTTCCCAATGTAAGTTAAGTTTCTCACATATTCCCTCCATCGAAGAGCCAGAACTTGAAGTATTATTCTTTCACTAGAATCTACTGTAGCTATAACAATTTAGTTTGTCGTCCATTTTCGAAGCAGTACTAGACCTCCATTTAAATTTATTGTACATGCTTTCATAATGTTCGCAACATTTTTTCTTTTCATTCTTATCCAGTGTTATCAACAGGATAAAGGCTCTGGCATTGTACAAAATCATTTTAACATATTATAGTCATTGACTTCACTTGGAAAGTTTTAGGCTACTGTCTCCATTTCATTTAAGTTTGTAACCTTCATCTGCTCTTCAACCTACATCTGCTCTTCAAACTAGGCTAATGTAAGTGTGTCCTTGCCAGTGGTAGATGCCGCATGTGAGTTTGGTGAATCCAGAATATTAATTTCCTTCTTTGAACTCCTTTATGCTTGTCTATGTGGGCTCTCTTCCCTCTCTCTCTAAAGGTTTATCTTTGGGTTCACACTTCTCCCTCATCACTAATACACTTCTGGTATCTGTAATACTGAGAGGACGGAAGGAGAACAGACATAGGCGGATTATAATGAGGGCAATCCGGGCGACCGCCCGGGGCCCCGAGCCTCCAGAGGGCCCGCGGCTCCGGGCGGGGTGTCTAATGCCAGATTGCCCTCATTATATGTGCGGGCCGCCGCGGCACATACCGGTAGGAGTGGCGGGAGGGGGGCCCCGTACCGCTCCCCCAGCAGCGGCCGCCGCTACTTCTTCATCGGCCGGGCCAGCACTGCAGCAGTTAACTTCCCTGTGCTGGCCCGGCCGCATCACTGCTAGGAGACACGGCCCGTGCGCGGCCGTGTCTCCTAGCTGTGACGTCACGCAGTGCGCACCCGGCCTGCACTGCTGCACCGAAGAGCCTGAGGACTGGAGCCGAGCCGGGGGATGGTGTGTGTGTATGTGTATATGTGTGTGTGTGTATGTGTGTGTGTGTATGTGTGTGTGTGTATGTGTGTGTGTATGTATGTGTGTGTGTGTATGTGTGTGTGTGTGGGCAGATGTCATTGTGTGATGTCTGTTTGTATGTGTGTGGGGGGGGCAGATGTCATTGTGTGATGTTTGTTTGTGTGTGTGTGGGCAGATGTCACTGTGTGATGTCTGTGTGTGTGTGGGCACATGTCATTGTGTGATGTCTGTTTGTATGTGTGTGTGTGGGGGGGGGCAGATGTCATTGTGTGATGTCTGTTTGTGTGTGTGTGGGCAGATGTCATTGTGTGATGTCTGTGTGTCTGGGGGGGGCAGATGTCATTGTGTGATGTCTGTTTGTGTGTGTGTGTGTGGGCAGATGTAATTGTGTGATGTCTGTTTGTATGTGTGTGTGGGGGGGCAGATGTCATTGTGTGATGTCTGTTTGTGTGTGTGTGTGTGGGCAGATGTCATTGTGTGATGTCTGTATGTGTGTGTGTGGGCAGATGTCATTGTGTGATGTCTGTTTGTGTGTGTGTGCGGACAGATGTCATTGTGTGATGTCTGTTTGTGTGTGTGTGTGGGGGGGGCAGATGTCATTGTGTGATGTCTGTTTGTGTGTGTGTGTGGGCAGATGTAATTGTATGATGTCTGTTTGTATGTGTGTGTGTGTGTGTGTAGGCAGATGTCATTGTGTGATGTCTGTTTGTGTGTGTGTGTGGGCAGATGTCATTGTGTGATGTCTGTTTGTGTGTGTGTGTGGGCAGATGTCATTGTGTGATGTCTGTGTGTGTATGTGTGTGTGTGTGGGCAGATGTCACTGTGTGATGTCTGTGTGTGTGTGTGTGGGCAGATGTCATTGTGTGATGTCTGTGTGTGTGTGTGTGGGCAGATGTCATTGTGTGATGTCTGTTTGTGTGTGTGTGTGGGCAGATGTCATTGTGTGATGTCTGCTTGTGTGTGTGTTTGTGTGTGTGTGTGTGGGCAGATGTCATTGTGTGATGTCTGTGTGTGTGTGTGTGTGGCAGATGTCATTGTGTGATGTCTGTTTGTGTGTGTGTGTGGGCAGATGTCATTGTGTGATGTCTGCTTGTGTGTGTGTTTGTGTGTGTGTGGGCAGATGTCATTGCGTGATGTCTGTTTGTGTGTGTGTGTCTGTGTGTGTGTGGGGGCAGATGTCATTGTGTGATGACTGTTTGTATGTGTGTGTGGGCAGAGGTCATTGTGTGATGTCTGTTTGTATGTGTGTGTGTGTGTGGGCAGATGTCATTGTGTGATGTCTGTTTGTGTGTGTGTGGGCAGATGTCATTGTGCGATGTCTGTTTGTATGTGTGTGTGCGTGTCTTTGTGTGGGCAGATGTCATTGTGTGATGTCTGTTTGTGTGTGTGTGTGTGGGCAGATGTCATTGTGCGATGTCTGCGTGTGTGTGTGTGGGCAGATGTCATTGTGTGATGTCCGTTTGTGTGTGTATGTAGGCAGATGTCATTGTGTGATGTCTGTTTGTGTGTGTATGTGTGTGTGTATGTGTGTGTGTGTAGGCAGATGTCATTGTGTGATGTCTGTTTGTGTGTGTGTGTGGGCAGATGTCATTGTGTGATGTCTGTTTGTATGTGTGTGTGGGGGGGGGGGCAGATGTCATTGTGTGATGTCTGTTTGTGGGTGTGTGTGTGGGCAGATGTCATTGTGTGATGTCTGTTTGTGTGTGTGTGTGGGCAAATGTCATTGTGTGATGTCTGTTTGTGTGTGTGGGGGGGCAGATGTCATTGTGTGATGTCTGTGTGTGTGGGCAGATGTCATTGTGTGATGTATGTGTGTGTGTGTGTGTGTGTGTGTGGGCAGATGTCACTGTGTGATGTCTGTGTGTGTGTGTGGGCAGATGTCATTGTGTGATGTCTGTTTGTGTGTCTGTGTGGGCGGATGTCATTGTGTGATGTCTGTTTGTGTGTGTGTTTGTGTGTGTGTGTGGGCAGATGTCATTGCGTGTTGTCTGTGTGTGTGTGTGTGGGCAGATGTCATTGTGTGATGTCTGTGTGTGTGTGTGGGGGGCAGATGTCATTGTGTGATGTCTGTTTGTGTGTGTGTGTGGACAGATGTAATTG